>NW_028317813.1:1622500-1735000 GCF_062004578.1 Staurois parvus | reverse complement strand
ACTGAAAAATAGCCTGGCCTGGAAGGGGCTGTAACACACTGGTCCTGAAGTGGTTAACAAACAATTACAATGGGTGAAAGCAGTCAGCAAGCTAAAAGGTTATTAAGTATCCCTCCTCTGACTTATTCAGCTATATGTTTGTTACAATTAGACCTGAACAGCAGGAGATAAAATTACATGGGCAATTCAGGCTATTCACAGCATACCTTAATAATAAATCACTGCAGAAAACCTCGAGTCAGCAGCCTCTAGCATGCTGGGATGGTAAATGTGAACTATCTATACGCAGTATTTAGAGAACAAATACTTTTTTTTAGAAAATGTATTTTTGTCCATATAATGAAAATCTATACAAAAAGTACCCTTTTTTTTAAATCATAGGTCACAATTACTCACTGACTGAATCCAACCCTGGTCTGCTATGGTTCTAGTTACACATCTTTTTATACCTTTACAGCTCCATTTCTTTTTACCTGAGGCATATGGTGACATTATAAATGGTCTTCAGAGCCACAAAAACAGTATAGGTGAGAGAACACGAGTGGGTCTCCCAGGCAAAATAAAGTTTCTGCATGCAGAATAAAATATGTTCATAGACTTTAATTGTAACACTGATGTGACTTTTCTTACATAGAAATTGTGCATTTAAATGGACTTAGATAACACATTATATTTGCTGAGTGGCTGTTATTTTCTTTCTGTCATTTGTTCTTTGCACCAGGGAGCTAAATTTATGTCTTCTAAATGGCCCTAAAAAGGACAGTTCCAGGTTAGGCGCTCCTCAGACCATTGACTTCCCCCACTCCTTGCAGACCTTCCTCCACCTCATTTTTGTTAAAACATTTTTACTATACATACTTCTTAATATGTCTTCAGTCTGATCATTTGATGCACAGGGTCCTCTTCCTCCTTTGTTCTGTGGCTGGTGGGAAAATTAAATGTGCAATTAACATATTTTATGGATGTTATATACCTGTAAAAGCCTCATTTGTGGAGACATCCAAAAGCCCTGACACTGTTGCCTTCTCAAAATGAGATGTCTTTAGTCCCAGCAGACTTAGAGCTGTCACAAAAATGACACTATAGCAGGGTTTCTCAACCAGGGTTCCATGTAACCCTATGGTTCCTCCAAAGGATCCTGGGGGTTCCTTGAGCAATGAGCAATTTCTGTCTCTCAGATGAGTTTCCACTGACACCATTGATCTTTTTACCTATTTATAAGGGGGTAATTTCTCCCAATGACCACAAGTGTAAGGAGCATTCTTCCCACTGACCATTACACTTCTGTATCATGAGTTGTAGACAGTCATTTTTAGAAGGGGTTTCCTGAGACCAGTAAGTTTTTTCAAGGGTTCCTCTGCATTAAAAAGTTTTAGAAAGAATGCTCTATAGTAATACTCTTCACTCATGCCCCGGCAGATAAAAAAAATATAGGGAAGTGAAGTAAGGGCAGAAGAGCTTGGGCCAACACAGTCAGTAATTAGTCACTCTCAGAAGAGACGAGGGCTCTAACGTGCAGGGAGAGAGGGAGCTGTATGAGCAATTTGACTCATCCTGGAGAAGTCAAAAGTTCTAGCAAGTTTAGAGTCATATTGCCAGTAAAAAAAATCCTTTATGGAAAGTAAACATTTAAAGAATTGGATTTTCATGTTCTTATACCTGCAGTTTGTTAAATTAAAGCAGTATTAAACCCAAAAGCAAACATATATTATATTGCAGCTTACCAATTCTTAGATGTGATGGCTGCATTGGTTTCCTTTTTGGCTCTTTTTCTATTTTCATCTGATGATTCAGTCAGTAAGTCTGCTGTGTTTCAGAAGCTCCAGCTCCAGCAGAATGTATCAGCTTATATGGATGAGACCATCCATTTACCACTGACAAGGGTGATTAAACAGATCAGCATTTACTTATGTAAAACCTTTATCCCAAAAGGAAAAAAACTTTTTGCTGTAACTGATTATAAAGTGTGAGCTGAAATATAGCTTCAATTTGTTATTGTATTCAAATCTGCTAATGCACTTAACACTCCCATCCCTCCCAATTGACAATGCTTCTGCCTGCTGTGTCTTGTGCTTATTCCTCCACAGTGGTGTCTCACTAATACAACAAAACCTACATATTCGCCAGCACACCATGGATCTCCAAATATGGTCCAAAGAAGTTTTATTGCAAAAATATCACATCACAGAAGAAAGTGCAACGTTTCAGCATGCCTCACAAAGGGGTCCTGCGTGGCGCCGAAACCCGCTCCATGATCCATGGTGTGCTGGCAAATATGTACATTTTCTTGTGATGTTTCCAGTCCCAGCTGGTAGTCGCTTCAGCACCCAATATTGATGAGCAGTGTTTCCAGGAATGTGTGCGATGGGAATATAGACAAGATTGTCACTGGTACAGGAAAAAAAGCATAAAAATAAAAACTGATGCATCCACCACATCTAATTATTGGTAAGCTGCAATATAATACATTTTTGGTTTAATATCACTTTAATGACAGGGTCTCTTTACAGTGGTCGTAAAGGTAAAAGGTTTTTTACAATAATGCATTTTCTGCAGCTCCCCCCTTACTCACCTGAGCCCGATCTCAGTCCAGCCCTTTTCACATCTGCAACAATTCCTCTCCTCTCTCCTGGCTCTCATAGTCAAAACCAGTGAGAAGGGAACGGAAGGCAGGGTTGAGCCGAGCTGTATGTCTGAATCGACAGAAACAGCTCAGCTCCGGAGCAAGCCTACAGAATTGACCACCATAGGAAGCAGATTCAGCGGGAGACCCAAGAAGAGGAGGATCAAGGCTGCTCTGTGCAAAAACACAGAGCAGGTAAGCATGACATTATTGTTAATAAAAATTATATATATATATATATATATATATATATATATATATATATGAAAGTGTCACTAAACCCAGGAACCTACATTCACTATATCTAGTCTCCCACAGTACACAGAACATGGAAATACAATTATTTTAGTAAATATAAACTGCTAAATACCTTTTCTCATCAGCAGTATATAGCAGTCTTGTGACTTAAGCAGAGCACTGGTTAAAGCTTGTAGAAGGAGTTTTCTTTCTGATCTAGGAAGATGTGAAACCCCTGACCCTCTGTCTGGACAGTGCTGATTGGCCCTGTGCTGATCACATGCACTTTCCCAAGAAAAAAAAGTCACTAACAATACACACCAAACTGAGCATGTGCATGTGACTAAGGATTCAGTCTGTATCAGGTGGTTATTTCAACAAGAAGGGGCAGAGAAGAAAGGGTCAAACAGCCTTTTTACACAATGCAGAGGATTAACCCCTTAGGTTCCACAGTGAGTATAACTAGCATGCTTTACTGCATATACAGACTGATTTTACGATTTTACTGTTGTCGGTTTAGTAACACTTTAAGCTTTAATTTCACTTTAGGCCCACTGCAGCCTTACCCATGCACACTGGGGCACAAGTAGGAGATTGCAAGTCATGTCAAGACTTGCCTGGCTGTCCCTGGCTCCAGGACTCTGAGTCCCTGCCCCAGAACAAGTATGTGGGGTAGAACGTCTGAGTGAAGTCAAAACCTCTGCATACTTATAAGTTAGTGGCTTAGAGAAAGTTAAAGTCATTGGATCAGTATGATAGCCAGGCAAGTAACATTTTCAGTGGGAGGTTAGAAATGGTATTAGCTTTTCTGACATCAGCACAATTGCAGTTATTTCCTGAACAGAGGTCAAAATTCAGACAATTCATAGCAACTAATAGTTTTCAAACCTGTCCAAAAATACCAAAGAATATAACTTTGAATATGACTTGTTACTTTGGGTTGCCTGAGGCTGTTCTTCCCTCGGACAGTTTTATAAACAAGCCTAGATTTGACACATTCCCCAGAGAGGCTCTTTAAATTAAAATATCAGATAGCTTACAGGTGAAATTTCTCCATGCAGTGAAATTTCTTTTTCACTGCTGGTCACCAGAGGAGGAAAGGGACAGCCTTCGCCTTTCTAAGAAATGGATAGATAAGGCAGGTGGATTGGGTTAATTATGAAATATACCATTTAAAAAAAAAAGAAAAAAAATTATTGTAAGGTAGCAAGTAGCACTGTGGATATAAACCAGTGCATTCACGGCTTTGTTCACTGTACGTGATGGAAGGGTGATGTGGACAGTAGTATGCTCTAACTGGCACACTAACATTTGACAGATCATACAGATTACTGCACCTAGGGTATTTGTAATATAGGCACGTATGCACCACCAAGCTACCAGTCATGGCCCTGCTTACAAAGCCTTACAATTTTCTTGGGGCACCTAAAATGAAATGTAGTGTCTTTCCCTTCTGGATGCCCAGTACAGCCTACAAGAGCTGCTTTCTTTGTGCACAATGCAAGGTCATAGACCATAATCTCTCCATCCCCTGATTTTTGCAACTCCCCAAGTGCCCAGAGCTACTCTTGTGCAATGCCTAACAAATTACTGTGATTGTGAATTAGGGTTCCGTGATCTACTTGATTATCTGAGGGCCATGGTACATGGGGCTCCAGGCCTCCTGGGTCATGACATATTCAGGAGAACTATGTTCATACCACTAGGAGGGTGACCCCTTTCCCTAACCACCACCTTCTTGTGGTTAGTCAGGTTTACACTTATATAATATAGTTTCTCTTTGGCCATGCACATTCTCACCTTTGCTTTAGTGGTACTTGGCAGAGTTTCCTTTATTTAAGTTTAATTTACCTAATTCATGCCTACCCCCAGAGGGGGATGTGCTCCCACTCTACACTGTTCTTTTCACTGCATGTCCTGTTCACAGACCCAGACCTGGAATTCCTCCCATCTATTATGGTGAGAGGGCTGGTCTATTGAGCACAACATGCACCCAGAGGAATACCAAAAATACCATCAAGTGACAAGGAAAAGCTTTATATTATTAGTGCAGTTTTTTATCAATTCTTTTTTTACTAGTTAAAGTATAATCATTATCTCTCATTAAAAATATGTGCTACACCACTTAAAGTAATTGTATATCATCAGTGATTGTATCGGGCAGCACAGTGGCTAAATGGTTAGCACTTCCGCCTGGCAGTACTAGGGTCGTCAGTTTGAATCCCAACCACGGCACCACCTGCCTGGAGTCTGCATGTTCTCCCTGTGCCTGCGTGGGTTTCCTCTGGGTACTCCAGTTTCCTCCCACACTCCAAAGACATGCTGGTAGGTAAATTGGTTCTAGTATGTATGAATGTGAGTTAGGGACCTTAGATTGTATGCTCCTTGAGGGTTAGGGACTGATGTGAATGTACAATATATATGTAAAGCGCTGTGTAAATTGATGGCGCTATATAAGTACCTGAAATAAATAATAAATATGCCAATTAAAAAACAAACAGGTGTATACTTACCTGCTCTGTCCAATGGAATTGCACAGAGTAACCCTGAACTCTTCTCAAGGCCCCCACTGGCACTCCTGGCTTCTCCTCTACTGCAAGTGCCCCCATAGCAAGTTACTTGCTATGGGGGCACTTGTGCAGATGCTCTTCCAAGCCATACTGCCTGCGTTTATAGACACAGACAGTGTGGCTTCGGTTGTCCCTGCTACCTTGTCAATGGCTTCAACAGAGAGCAATGGGAGCCAATGACCAGGAAGTGAGGGGAGAGAGCAGCTGCAGACAGGCACAGTGCTGAATCGCATGAGGGCTCAAGTATGTATAAGAGTGGTTGAGGGGGCATACCTAAACATTTTTACCTTAAAGCGGAGCTCCACTCAAAAAGGGGAAGTTCCACTTTAAAGACTGGTTCCCCTCTCTCCATTAAGGATTGGCACCTTTGGGGAGCGGGTACCCAAACTTGACAGGTACTCGCTCCCACTTCTACTGCGATCTCCTAGGTGATTGGAAGCGGTAGTTGTCCTCCTACCCTCGCTCCCCGTAGTCTTCTGGGACATGTGAAGGTCCCAGAAGACTATGAGTCCATTCAGGAAGCGCAGTGCTACTTGCGCATGCGCAGTGTGCACCCAGCTGTGAAACTGCAAGCTGTCACAACTGGGTGCCCGCACTGAAGATGCCGGCGCCTGGAACACCAGAGGGCCGGTGAAACGAGTTGCGAGGAGGACACCGTGCAATCGTGGGACAGGTGAGTGGCTGTTTTTTAAAAGTAAGTAGCTACAGTTTTTGTAGCCGCTTTTATTTTTTTACAGTGCGAGTGGAACTCCACTTTAATGCAGGGAATATATTGAGGTAAAACAATGTGTAGGCTTTAGAACCATGTTAATTATATGTGCATCTCACAATCATATGTGCAAAGTTTCACAAATATCTGTTGAACCTGTCAAGTCCAACTCATGCAGCTTCCTGTGATGATGTGGCAACAATGCTGCACTGTTCCTGAATTTAGAAAAGAGTTGCCACTCCAATGTAGGCTGTGCCTGTTTGCACTATAGTGTGATAAAAAAAAAGCATTAATATTGTAGCTTATCAGTCAGCACCTGGACACACCTAGTCCCCCCCCTGCTTTCTGAATAGACAGCACTGCCCCGTAGCTAAAACCCTCCACAGTGAGCTGCTGTGTCTGAGATAGGGAGCGTGTGGAACACAAATGGAGGACTGGGCTCAGTCAAAGAGAGTAACTGGATTTGGTATTTATGACAGTCTTAGTTGTATTTTAATCATACAGAAGAGTGAAGTTTCTTTACAAGATCAAATACACAATATGTGATGATCAATTGGGTTTATAATGAAGCTGTATTTGTGGTTATTATCTGTGTGTCTATACTTGACTAAGGTCAGAAACCCTGCTATTTTTGACATGTTGCAAAAAGGATTGATTGTACTTATGCTACTTTTTGTTAGCATATAGAATTAATGTATTTTATATAGTGTTAAAGGACTGGTGCTTGTGAATTCTATTCATTAACGCAATAGTTTTCCGTGGTGAAGAGGATATCACCATAGTAAGGATGGTTGTTTAGGTGTGCTCCAGTCTTTTAAAGCATTCACTCTGTAATATATTCCTAATCCTTGATAAAGCAGACCGACATTGACTAATTATCAACCAGGCTGCTTTTTTTAGGGTAATTCATTTCCGTTTCTCTGAAAAGGCACTGTTATTCAAACAATGTTTCAAATTTCCATGGTTTCCTACACTCAGAGCATGTCACATGGTTATAATACCCCAACCCTTCTACACAATTGACAGTGTTGGCAATGAACATAACAATGACATCCAGCTACTATATCCCTCTAGAGAGTAAATTGACAACTGATTCGCCTGTGTGAATGAACTGAGTAATGAATTGGATGGCTGGCCTGACACTGTAATAAAGAGATGTCAAGCTCAGGTTTGTGTCATTGAGCCAGGATGGGTCTTATCTGAGATTGCAGCTCAACAGACACAGATGTACTGAGCCCTTGTGTAGTCAACTGAATAAACCCTCTGGCAGTGCATTATAAATTTCTACAATGTGTTTAGTATTATTTATCTTCTATTTATTCCCATACAAGGTATGTATCTGAAAGAAATAATGTGTACGCACCCCAATGACATATATATATATATATATATATATATATACACACACACACACACACACATACATACATACATACACACACGGTCCAAAATATTGGCACCCCTGCATTTGTAAGATAATGCACGACTTTGCCCAAAAAATTGTTGCAGTTACAAATGTTTAGACATTCTCATGTTTATGTCTTTTGTTTGTACTGGTATGACACAAAAAAGTGGAGAAACAAAAGCCAAATCTGACACATTCCACCCAAAACTCCAAAAATGGACTGGACAAAATGATTGTCACCTTCTACAATTCTTAGAAACTATTGCATTCCAAGTTTGTGATGCTCCTGTAATTTGCAATAAAACTCACCTGTATCAATTAACAGGTGGTGACAATATAGAAATCACTCTGGTAACCAGTTACAATGGTGAAAAATTGACTCAACCTTTCTGTTGTGTGTCTCTGTGTGCCACATGGAGCATGGAGAAGAGAAGGAGCAGCAAAGAATTGTGTCTGAGTATTAGAGAACAAAATGTGTTGAAAAACATGGACAATCGCAAGGTTACGAGTCCTTCTCCAGAGATCTTAATGTTCCTGTGTCCATTGTGCGTAACATTGTCAAGACGTTTATAGCCCACACCACTGTAGCTATTCTCCCTGGACGTGGACAAATAAGAAAAATTGATCAAAGATTGCAACAAAGGACTGTTTGAATGGTGGCTAAAGAACTTCAAACAACTTTCAGACAAATTCAAGCTGACCTTCAGGCACAGGGTACAACTGTGTCAGCTTGCACTATACGTCACCATCTGAATGAAGAGGGATGCTATGGTAGAAGACCCAGAAGGACCCCACTGCTGACACAGAAGTATAAAAAAATCCAGATTGGAGATTGCCAAAACTTACCTGAGGCAGCCAAAATCTTTTTGGGAGAATGTGCTGCGGACAGACGAAACAAAATTATAGTTTTTGGTAAAGCCCATCATTCTACTATTTGCAGAAAAAGCAATGAGGCCTTTATAGAAAAGAATACAGTCCCAACAGTCAAACATGATGGAGATTCACTGATGTTTTGGGGTTCCTTTGTTGCTTCAGACAATGTATGTCTTGACCGTGTGCATGACAGTATGAAATCTGAAGACTGCCAAAGAATTCTGGGGTGCAATGTAGGGCTCAGTGTCAGAAAGTTGGGTCTCTGTCAGAGGTCATGGGTCTTACAGCAGGACAGTGACCCAAAGCACACATCAAAAAGCACTCAGAAATGGTTTAAAGACAAAGAGCTGGAGAGTACTGAACTGGCCAGCAATGAGTCCAGATCTCAATCCCATAGAATGCCTGTGGAAAGATCAGTTGGGAGTGGCAGTTGGGAAAAAGGAACCCTTCCAATCTGAGAGACCTGGAGCAGTTGGCAAAAGAGTAATCCAAAATTCCAGTAGAGAGGTGGAAGAAACTCATTGATGGTTACAGAAAAGGATTGATTTCAGTTATTTTTTCCAAGGGGTGTGCTACCAATAAATTGAGGGTGCCAAAAATTTTGTCCAGTCCATTTTAGGAGTTTTGCGTGGAGTGTGTCAGATTTGCCTCTTTGTTTCTCCACTTTGTGTTATACCAATACAAACAAAATAAATAAACATGAGAATGCCTAAACATTTGTAATTGCAACAATTTTCTGGGTGAAAATACAAAATCCAGTGAGATTAGTGGCAAACAGTGAAGGTGTTTATTAGTGTTATTTACAAAAGACTATATACAAAGTGTTGTACAGTGTTTACCCAAAATAAACAGGGTGGAAAAACATCAAACAAAAAAAAACCTAGCCATGTCCAAGGGCGGACTGACAAATCATTGGGCCCCCGGGCAATACGGGATCATGGGGCCCCTGTGTCCTTGCGAAAACTCAAAAAAGCCTATGAAAAAGGTACCAGGGGCATCTCATGGGGCCCCCTACTGACCCCGGGCCCTCGGGCACTGCCCGAGTTTCCAAATGGTCAGTCCGCCCCTGGCCATGTCTCGGCTCTCACTACACAGTTATGCAGGTCCTAACAACCAGACTGATCAAGCCTACCGCTTGTCAGCCACAACATTCAAGCTAGTTAGTTTCCACCAACCTTTCAGCTCTCCAGACAGAACTTGTCAGATCCCCAGGCCAAGAGCTCTGGCTACAGGTACCAGGTGGATTTAATTGCCCATGGAGAGAGAGGTAAACCCTGTACTGGACCTCATATCAAAGATCCCTAAAGGTATAGGTAAGGAACCTGGGAGATCTATAAGCCCCGAACAGGACTTTCCCAGGGTACTTTGGGATGCTCTGACACAATATATATATATATATATAGATAGATAGATAGATAGATAGATAGATAGATAGATAGATAGATAAAATCTTGCCACCTATGATGTGGTTTATGTGGCTGTTACTGCCCTGGTGACCACACAGATAGTGAAGAGATCACCCTAATGAGAACAGAGACAGCTATACAAATTTGCAAAAGGTTCTCACTTTTCTTCCACTCTACATTTCAAAAAGTTTAATTACTGTCTGTGCCCCCACTGGTTTTTCTCACTTCCTATCTTAGTGACCACATAGGACATTAGGGGAAGTAATTGCAATAGGTAAAAAAAATGGCTTCTATTGAAAACCTGAAAAAGGTGCAGCTGTATTCACCCATTAATCTGAGGTTGTCTTGTTTGTCAGCTCAGCCCATTGATATATAAGATTAATATGGGGAGAGATGGAATTTACATGTAACTTACATTGCCTTGACAAAGAGATAATCTATTGTTTCCAAAATGATTGACAATTACAAAAAATATTTGCAACATATCATGTAGATAGGATTGCCACCTCATCCCTTTAAAACTGAACACCTTAATTTGCCACAGAACCTGTGTAAATAATATGTGTTTGTTTTTAAAGGGATGAGGTGGCAACCCTACATGTAGAGCACCAATATTACTACAAATCTATACCACCTTCATTCCCTCTAATACATTGTTCCTGCAGATCTTATTTAAAGTTTTCACCCTCTACATTAAATAAGTCATTCATAGGTCCGTGTCTTCTGGGCTGTCTGCTGTAAGGTGTCACTATACGATTATCCCCAGTGTGAAGATGGTGTAGATTATCTCTTTCAGTAGCCTCATTCTTTGCCCTTCCTTCCGAGGTCTTTTCATATTATTAGATTCACACATTTTCCATTTGAACAAAAGATCTGCGAAATTGGATAAAAGATAGCAATCTTGTTTTATGATTGGAGTTGACACAAGGGTCACATCTCAGAGAGTTAAAAAAATAAGATCAACTGGTCTCTCAATTTTATCATTTCCACTGATGGCTATCAACACGTTTTTGCTACATTCTCCTTCATTCACTAAATTGCAAGGTGGTGGAACACAACTCAAACATATAAATCCTTGATTTGGTGTTATTACATATATTGCACCTTCATATGGAATCTACAGCTTCATAAAGAAAATACTTAACCAGTCCCAGAAGTCCATGCCTGCAAATTGAATCTAATGTCCCCAATATAGTCTTTACAAATACACACACATATAGTTTGATTGGGAACTAGTTATTTGCCTGTACTGTTCTGATTGTGGAAGTCTCCATTGGATGCCCACAAATAATTTTAGAGAGCATTCATTACACATGCAGGGGTGGTTGTGTTTAGTGCCCGCAAACAGTTTGCTGAAGATAAGCAGACTAAGGACATGAATTACTGGAACCATGTGTCAGGAGACAACTGACGGTAGCCTCTAGTGGCCCACAGGCTGGAGTCCCTCAGGGAGCGGAGTCTAAGCCTCAGTCTGCTGGTTCACCAGAGCCCCTGATGGTGGGGATGGACTTGAAGCAGCCTGAGACCAGTTCGCGAAACACCAGCTGTGGTAAGGCAGCGGCCAATAGCATATAGCAGGTAAGAGCCAGATGTGAAGAGGTATAACGAGGTCAGACAGGCCGGGTTCGTAACAGTGGAGCAGACAGTACAGAACGGCAGGTAATGAATAATCAGGTCACAAGCCGGGTTCAGCAACAGGAGGTCAGGCAATGGGATCAGGTAGAGAATGGTCAGGACGAGCCAAGGGTCAGAGCAGGAGAGGACAACAGTATCAGGATCAGGCTGGGTCGGCAACAAGGCAGTCAGAAGTACAGGGCAATCAGGAACACAGGAAAAAGACCATAAGGCGATTTGGAGATGCACAGGGCTGGTTTAAATAGGGCGTCCTGTGCTCTCATTGGTGACAGGCGCGCGTTCACGATTGTGAGTGTGCATGCGTGGCCGCCGCCGCGATCGCCTAAGTCTCAGTGCTCGCCGGCTAGTGCGTGTCAGCGATCTGTGCATGCACGCACCTCCGAGCGGCCGGGATCCCGGACACCATGTCCTGTGGTCTGAGAACACCAAGATAAACTGATTTGGTTCAGATGGTGCCAAGCATGTGTGGCGGCAACCAGGTGAGGAGTACAAAGACAAGTGTGTCTTGCCTACAGTCAAGCATGGTGGTGGGAGTGTCATGGTCTGGGGATGCATGAATACTGCCGGCACTTGGGAGCTACAGTTCATTTATGGAACCATGAATGCCAACATGTACTGTGACATACTGAAGCAGAGCATGATCCCCTCCCTTTGGAGACTGGGCCGCAGGGCAGTATTGCAACATGATAACGACCCCAAACACACCTCCAAGATGACCACTGCCTTGCTAAAGAAGCTGAGGGTAAAGGTGATGGACTGGTCAAGCATGTCTCCAGACCTAAACCCTATTGAACATCTGTGGGGCATCCTCAAATGGAAGGTGGAGGAGCGCAAGGTCTCTAACATCCACCAGCTCCGTGGTGTCATCATGGAGGAATGGAAGAGGACTCCAGTGGCAACCTGTGAAGCTCTGGTGAACTCTTAACCCAAGAGGGTTAAGGCAGTGCTGGAAAATAATGGTGGCCTTCACAAAACATTGACACTTTGGGCCCAATTTGGACATTTTCACTTAGGGGTGTACTCACTTTTGTTGCAGGTGGTTTAGACATTAATGGCTATGTGTTGAGTTATTTTGAGGGGACAGAAAATTTACACTGTTATACAAGCTGTACACTCACTACTTTACATTGTAGCAAAGTTTCTTCAGTGTTTGTCACATGGAAAGATATAATAAAATAATTACAAAAATGTGAGGGGTGTACTCACTTCTGTGAGATACTGTATATGTAAGCACTGCATAAATTTACGGAGCTATATAAGTCCCTGAAACAAATAAATAAATACAATCAAGACTGTTCCTCAGTTAAATCATATGGTGCCAACATACAGAAAATGCTTTTTTGCCTATATTGTTCTTATTATCTAATAAAAACAAACTTAAAGGGGATCCTTCAGCAAAAATGCAAGATCCGATTTTTACATCGGCCTTCTTCCCCTTGCTGAAAAGCAGCATAAATTAAAAAAAAACTGTGTGGGGGGGGGGGGGTGGAATTAGATAATATACTAACCTTTCCCCCAGCTTCAAACCACTGCATCTGGACAAGGGTGACATCATCCCCTTCTGTCAAGGTCTGGGGAAGGCTTTGAAGTTGCAGTTTCTTTCTAAGAGTTTGGAAATGCTCACCATTCCCTGGAGTCTTGTAGGCCAGAGAATAAAGTCATCCCCTTCACCATGAAAGTCAGAGGAGAGATAAATATATTATCTATCCCCTCCACCGCCACACTCCGAATACACACATATACACACACACACACGCATTTTTTTTTTTAACATGCTGCTTTTCAGTCAGGGCTGGTACACTTTAATTTATACCACAGAAATCAATTATAAACTAAACATTGTCAGAACATTTGTTATATCATTTTTCTACATTTTCAAGGTTGCCTATAAGGAGGAATTATAGATGTCCTATGTAATAGTGAGCATCATTATTATTGGTACTCTTTGTGCTGAAAATAGAGGACAATAAATTGTGCAAGTATTACTGTGTAATGAGGCAACAAGTGAAGATATATGGCATGTCCATTCTTGGCAGCAGAGTGCAGACAACCTTTATTACTATTACAATTTCAGTATATGAATATTCTTCCCCTGAGGATTTAATACAGTATATGAAATTTCAACATGTCTTATGTATCATTTGCTATTGCTTTTTAGACTGGAATATGTAATACACTGGCACAATATAAATAAAAGATTGTGATAATCATGGTTAATGATGATAATAATTCATTGTTTCTTTTAAACAGATGCCTGAGAAGATTGTCAGTGAATGCTACAACTCTGGGTCAAGTTTCCTCATTCTCTTTACTGATGGAACTGGGCAAGTTCTGTATCCACCAATATGTGTTGTGCTCAGATTATACTGACTATATGATACTTACAAATGTTTATCCATTTATGAAAGGGACAATTCTAAAACTTAGGTAGGTTACTGATTGTCTGTTTTTGGTACTATTTCATTTAAAATACATAATAGGAGATCATCTAGTTTTTGTACATACAGTAGGTATGTGTCATCAAGGAATTCAATTTACATTCGAAAATATGATTATTATAGCCAAATTGGATAGAGCAGAAAAATTGGGTACAAAATCTCTGACATATGTGATACCCACTGTATGGAAAAAACACTGTAAAGAAAAAAGAGATCACGGAGACATAAAAGGAATGGAAGTCTCGAAGAGTGTGGCATGTTCTGCCACCATGTCTTTCCAACCCCATTCAACGTTATCTAAGTTATTAATGGATATAAACGAAATCAGACTGGATGTTTTATTTATATATATATATATATATACAGTTGCAAGAAAAAGTATGTGAACCCCTTGGGATTACGTGGAGTTTTGCATGAATTGGGCATAAAATGTGCTCTGAATGTCATCTAAGTCACAACAATAGAAGAGCACAGTCTGCTGAACATAATACTACACAAACATTAGATGTTGCCATGGTTTAATTGCACATAACATGTAAACATTCACAGTGCAGGGAGGAAAAAGTATGTGAGGCCCTAGCTTAATGACTTCTCCCAGAGCTAATTGGAGCCAGGAGTGAGTCAACCTTGACTCCAATCAGTGTGATGATATTGGATGTGTTGCTGACAGCTGTCCTGCCCTTAAAAAACACACACCTGTTTTGGGTTTACTGGTTTCAAGAAGCACTGTCTGATGTGAACCATGCCTCGCAGAAAAGAGCTCTCAGAAGACCTACCATCAAGAATTGTTGACTTGCATGAAGCTGGAAAGGGTTACAAAAGTATCTCCAAAAGCCTTGATGTTCATGTGTCCACGGTAAGACAGACTGTCTACAAATGGAGAAAGTTTAGCACTATTGCTACACTCCCTAAGCAGGAACGTCCTGTAAAAATGACTGCAAGAGCACAGCGCAGAATGCTGCATGAGGTAAAGAAGAATCCCAGAGTGTCAGCTAAAGACCTACAGAAATCTCTGGCACATGCTAACATTTTCGTTGACACATCTACAATAAGGAAAACATTAAACAAGAATGGAGTACATGGGAGGACACCACGGAGGAAGCCATTGCTGTCCAAAAAGAATATTGCAGCACGTTTGAAGTTTGCAAAAGAGCACCTGGATGTTCCACAGCACTACTGGCAAAATATACTGTGGACAGATGAAACCAAGATTGAGTTGTTTGGGAAGAACACACAACACTATGTGTGGAGAAAAAAAGGCACAGCACACCAACATCAAAACCTCATCCCCACTGTAAAACATGGCGGAGGGAGCATCATGGTTTGGGGCTGCTTTGCTGCCTCAGGGCCTGGACGGATTGTTGTCATTGATGGGAAAATGAATTCCAGAGTTTATCAAGACATTTTGCAGGGAAACGTACGACCATCTGTCCGCCAACTGAAGCTCCGCAGAGGATGGGTGATGCAACAGGACAATGACCCAAAGCATACAAGTAATTCAACAAAACAATGGCTGCAACAGCACAGAATACGCCTTTTGGAGTGGCCCAGTCAGAGTCCTGACCTAAACCCGATTGAAATGCTGTGGCATGACCTTAAGAGAGCGATTCACACCAGACATCCCAAGAATATTGCTACACTGAAACAGTTTTGTGAAGAGGAGTGGTCCAAAATGACTCCAGATCGTTGTGCAGGTCTGATCTGCAACTACAGGAAACGTTTGGTTGAGGTTATTGCTGCCAAAAGAGGGTCAACCAGTTATTAAGTCCAAAGGTTTACATACTTTTTCCTCCCTGCACTGTGAATGTTTACATGTTATGTGCAATTAAACCATGGCAACATCTAATGTTTGTGTAGTATTATGTTCAGCAGACTTTGTTCTTCTATTGTTGTGACTTAGATGACGTTCAGAGCACATTTTATGCCCAATTCATGCAAAACTCCACGTAATCCCAAGGGGTTCACATACTTTTTCTTGCAACTGTATATATATATATATATATATATATATATATATATATATTACACACTATATTGCCAAAAGTATTGGGACGCCTGCCTTTACACGCACGTGAACTTTAATGTCATCCCAGTCTTAGTCCGTAGGGTTCAATAATGAGTTGGCCCACCCTTTGCAGCTATAACAGCTTCAACTCTTCTGGGAGAACCATCCACAAGGTTTAGGAGTATGTCTATAGAAATGTTTGACCATTCTTCCAGAAGTACACTTGTGAGGTCAGGCACTGATGTCAGACGAGAAGACCTGGCTCGTAGTCTCTGCTCTAATTCATCCCAAAGGTGTTCTATTATGTTGAGGTCAGGGCTCTGTGCAGGCCAGTCAAATTCCTTCACCCCAAACTCGCTCCTCCATGTTTTTATGGACTTTGCTTTGTACACTGGTACACAGTCATGTTGGAATGGAAAGGGGCCATCCCCAAACTGTTCCCACAAAGTTGGGAGCATGAAATTGTCCAAAATTTCTTGGTATGCTGACGTCTTAAGAATTCTCTTCACTGGAACTAAGGGGCCAAGCCCAACTCCCTGAAAAGCAACCTCACACCATAATCATCCCTCCACCAAACTTTACACTTGGCATAATGCAGTCAGGCAAGTACCGTTCTCCTGGCATCTGCCAAACACAGACACATCCATCAGATTGCCAGACAGAGAAGCATGATTCATCACTCAAGAGAACACGTCTCCACTGCTTTAGAGTCCAGTGGCAGCATGCTTTACACCACTGCATCTGACGCTTTGCATTGCGCTTGGTGATATGAATGCTTGAATGCAGCTGCTCGGCCATGGAAACCCATTCCATGAAGCTTTCTACGCACTGCTAATCTGAAGGCCACATGAAGTTTGAAGGTCTTTAGCTATTGACTCTGCAGACAGTTGGAGACTTCTGCACACTGTGCGCTTCAGTATGCGCTGACCCTGCTCTCTTATTTTACGTGGCCTACCTACTTCGTGGCTGAGTTGCTATTGTTTCCAGTTGCTTCCACTTTGTTATAATACCACTAACATTTGATCATGGTATATTTAGTAGCAAGGAAATTTCACGGATAGACTTAACGCCCAGGTGGCAACTTATCATGGTACCATGCTTGAATTCACAGAGTCACAGAGTCCCTGAGAGCGACCCATTCATCTGCATGCCTAGGTGCTTGATTTTATTCACCTGTGGCCATGGAGGTGATTGGAACACCTGAATCCAATGATTTGGAGGGGTGTCCCAATACTTTTGACAATATAGTGTACATATATATATATATATATATATATATATATATACTGTGTGTATGTATATATATATATATATATACACTTTATGTGTGTAATTTCAAAGGAACATGCAGTGGTCCTAGAGGTTTCGCTTGCATGAATTGTGCATCATTTCCTGGGCCCAAACAGAGATACTTCTGCAGAAGGATTCTATAGAATACCAATAGTTGTTGATAAACTGAAGTAGCCAAAAGGACAATTGTTGGCCAAAAAGAGCCTGCATCCAGTCAGATGCAGGCACTGCTCAGGTATTTTGACAGCAAGTCAAAATACAAAAGCTGCAGCTGGAGATTTGTCCATCTGTACTGTTTTGCATGGATGGAGGAATCTTAGAAATGTTTCATGCAACCCACATGGTGAATAAACAAAATCTATCTGTGTATGGCCAGCTTTAATCTCTCTCCCATTAGGCAGGCCCCACTGCACAAGTTTAGCTGCAGCAGCAGTTAAGCTCTTAACCACCTGCCTACTGGGCACTTATACCCCCTTCCTTACCAGGCCAATTCTCATCTTTCAGCGCTGCCTCACTTTGAATGAAAGTGAGACACAAATAGAGCTTTCTTTTGGTGGTATTTACTTGCCGCTGGGGGTTTAATTTTTGCGATGTAAACAAAAATAGAGCAAAAAATTTGAAAAAAAAGGTTTCTTTGTTTCTATTATAAAATTTTGCAAACAGGTAATTTTTCTCCTTTACTGATGTGCGTTGATGATGCTGCACTGATAGGCAGCACTGATGGGCACTGATAGGCAGCACTGAAGGGCACTGATAGGTGGCACTGATATGCAGCACTAATGAGGTGGCACGGATAGGCGGCACTGATAGGTGGACCTGATAGGCGGCACCGATGATGGGTACTGATAGTCAGCACTGATAGGCAGCACTGCTGTGCACTGACTGGTGGCACTGCTGGGCACTGACTGACAGCACTGCTGGGCTGCACTGATGGGCACTGGTGGGTGGCACTGGGCACAGGTGGGTGGCACTGATGGGCACAGGTGGGTGGCACCGATGGGCAGAGTTGGGTGACACAGGTGGGTGGTGCTGATCGTTCACAAAGCAGCTACACTCTGCATGGTTCTTTAGGGCTCGTTCACAAAAGGAGGGGCATCTGAGCGTGCGCACTTTTTTGTAAGTTCCCACAAGTCATGTTTTAGGGCAGCCCATTCATTTCAATGGGCTACCTTATTTGTGAAACATGCAAAAAAGGTGCCAGCATGATTTTTTAATCGAGGCGCACCAAAACACATGGTAAGGCGGTACCATGCATTTTGGCAGGAGCAAACGCATGCGCATTTCTTGGATGCATAGGGGTGCCACTAAGAATGGCCATGTGTCTGTAAAAAAGGCAGCACATTTTCGTGCATTGCGGGAAAATGTGTGATTTTGCAAATGTTCCTTCGCGGTACCAGATGTGAACAAGCCGTTACTGCAATCATTTTGGTGAAACAGAAGATGCAAGGAGCCAATTTGTGGCAATAAAATTCCTGTATTTACATATACACATTTTAAAAATGAAAATATTCAGCAGTAGCACCATAACAGCTATTTCCTGTTAGATTTTATTGTGTCTTGAGTTCAGTTTTGTAGCAGACAGGAAAGATGTAAGTGAAGACTAGAAACACACAAGATATATGTGATCAGGTATTTATGGTCAGCCGTATTTTGTTGCAGGATAATCCTTATACAGCATAATGTACTCTCCGATGTTACTGTTGTAAAATGATATAGAGACACTTAGAGACCCGAGCGTGTTTGTTTTCAGGTGAATTACTACATGACTGCCCATTTCATTTAGTGCACACCCACACACACTTACACTTACCAAGATATATTGTGAGGTACTAATGGAAACAGCACAGCAGTACAGTATAGTAGTTTTCTGTGCTCTTGTGTATAATTATCATTAAGAAGTGACTCACAGAGCATTAGCCTAGTAATAATTTATAATTTTAGATGTATGGTATCTTTTGGACCCATGCAGAGATAACAGGGCCTGTCCCTTGTTGATAGAAATCCTTTTTATAATATCATTTTGTTTGAATTCACACAATAGTATTCTGAAGGGGCCTGTGTGAAATATAGGAGCTGCTGCTGACTTTTGTTTTTGAAGTTGAATGTTCCATGGCAGTCAGCTTTCTTTTTATTTTTATTTCACTATTTAGCGAGTCAAGGACCTGAACATGCATATGAGCAAGAGTTGTCCTGAAACCTAATATATACAGTTGTGTTCAAAATAATAGCAGTCAGACATCACTAACCTGATCAATCACTGTTTTTGGTAGAAATGATATTTCTACATGGCAAATAATTTACTAGCAGGTGTAGTAGAGTAATAGAAATCCAACAGACCCAACAGTCATGACATGCATGCTGCTGATTCTGTGTAATTGAATCACTAATTGAAAGGGGCATGTTCAAAATAATAGCAGTGTGGAGTTCTATTAGTGAGGTAATTCATTCTTTGAAAAACAGGTGGCAATTATTGCCCTTATTTAAGGAAGGAGGGCAGCAAATGTTGTACTTGCTGGTTACAGTGCATTTCTCTCTGAAATTCTGAGGAAAATGGGTTGTTCCAGACATTGTTCAGAAGAACAGTGTACCTGGATTAAAAAGTTAATTGGAGAGGGGAAAACATATAAAGAAGTGCAGAAAATGATAGGCTGCTCAGCTAAAATGATCGCAAATGCTTTAAAATGGCAACCAAAACCTGAAAGACGTGGAAGAAAGCAAAAAACTACCATTCGAATGGATAGAAGAATAGCTAAAATGGCAAGGACTCAGCCAACAATCAGCTCCAGGAAGATCAAAGAAGGTCTAAAGTTACCTGTGAGTACTGTTACAATTAGAAGACGCCTATGTGAAGCCAAGCTATCTGCAAGAAGCCTCCGCAAAGTCCCACTGTTGAAAAAAAGACGTGTGCTGAAGAGGTTACAATTTGCCAAAGAGCACATTGACTGGCCTAAAGTGAAATGGCGCAACATTTTGTGGACTGATGAAAGTAAGATTGTTCTTTTTGGGTCTAGTGGCCGGAAACAGTTTGTCAGACGACCCCCAAACACTGAATTCAAGCCACAGTACACTGTGAAGACAGTGAAGCATGGTTGCGCAAGCATCATGATATGGGGCTGTTTCTCATACTACGGTGTTGGGCCTATTTATCGCATACCAGGGATCGAGGATCAGTTTGAATACATCAGAATACTTGAAGAGGTTATGCTGCCTTATGCTGAAGAGGAAATGCCCTTGAAATGGGTGTTCCAACAAGACAACGACCCCAAACACACCAGTAAACGTGCAACATCTTGGTTCCAGACCAACAAGATTGACGTTATGGAGTGGCCAGCCCAATCCACGGATCTTACAGTTTCTGAGGCAAAACCAAGAAATAGAGAAGAACTGTGGAATGTAGTCCAATCATCCCGGGCTGGAATACCTGTTCGCAGGTGCCAGAAGTTGGTTGACTCCATGCAACACAGATGTACAGCAGTTCTCAGAAACAGAAAAAGTGCTTTTACAACTAAATATTAATTAAGTGATTCAAAGGAAAGCAAAATCTTCAAACATTTTTCAGTTTATAAAGTGAATGTTTGAGTTTGTAAAGAATACAAACACTGCTATTTTTGTGAACAGTCTAATATTCACTTTTCTTCAATTTTTTTAGAGGAACAACACATATTTGATATATTTTTCTTCATGTTTTGATTTGGAATAGAATATGTAGTGTTCCCAATGCATTTGTGTGTATGGAAATAAAAGCTATTAGAAGGATTTTGAGCTTTATTCACTTTTTTCAACACACTGCTATTATTTTGAACACAACTGTATATATATATATATATATATATATATATATATACACTTGTTTCAAGTCTGTGTTCTAAATTATTATTATTATACAGTATTTATATAGCGCCTAAAGATTTGCTCAGCGCTGTACATTATAGTGGGGGACAGTACATGAGACAATACAGTAACGAAACAATACACAAGGGGTTCGAGGACCCTGCTCTTTCGAGCTTACAATCTAAGAGATGACATTTATAACCACTTCCCAGCCATCCTATATCTGTTTTACTGCTACAGGGTGGGCGCTCTGCACAAAATCACATAAATATACATGACTTTGTATTTCAGGGCACGGGGCACGCCCATGCACTGCTAGAGCTGTGCTGTCATTGGCTTCCAAAGATGTCAATCACAGGGTCACAGACAGCGATTCGTGGCTGGGACTCGGTAATCTGTGGAGCAGCTGACAGGGGCGAGATATGAGAGTAAACAGCACAGATCTCTCTCCTGTCAGCAGGGACATGCTGCTTTTTATCCCTCTGCAAAGCAGAGAGAAAAAAACCAGCACCTCTCCTAGCAAAACACAACAGAGTACACATTAATCACTGTGCCTAACACACAGTTAACCCCTTGATCGCTGATTATTAGCACTGATCACTGTATTAGTGTTACTGGGGTTATCAGTGGCAGTTAGTCAGTTCTCAACCAGTGTCAGTGTCAGAATGCCCGTGCAGTTTTACCATAAGTTGCTGATCAACGCTATTAATAGTATAAAAAAAAAATAAATATAAATTCCAGTATACCGTGTTTCCCCAAAAATAAGACACCCGGTCTTATTTTCGGGGTAGGTCTTATTTTTTAAATGTCCAGGTGTGGACAGGGGGTGCAGAGGTGAGCTGCAGGCAGTTGTGGATAAGGGTTACTATGGAGAGGGCCGGTTGATGACAGTTGTAAGCAGGGGCGGACTGACAACTCATGGGGCCCCCGGGCAGTAGGGGATCATGGGGCCCCTGTGTCCTCACCCTCACTCAAACCACACCCAAAAAAGCCTATGAAAGGTACCAGAGGCATCTCACGGGGCCCCCTACTGACCCCGGGCTCTCTGGCAGTACCCAAGTTTCCAAATGGTCAGTCCGCCCCTGGTTGTGAGCTGCAGCCAGGTGTTGCAGGGGTGACTTGACAGGTGAGTTTCAGACAGGGTGCAGATAGGAGCCACAGACAGGGTGCAGGGGTAAGTTGCAGACGGGGAATGCAGAGGTGAGCTGTGGCCAGGGGGTGCAGAGCTGAGCTGTGGCCAGGGGGTGCAGAGCTGAGCTGTGGCTGGGTGGTACAAAGGTGGGTTGCAACTCAGCTCACCTCTGCACCCCCCCAGCCGCAGCTCACCTATGCACCCTGTCTGCAGCTCACCTAACTCAATTTACCTCTGCAACACCTGAACTGCAGCTCACCTTTGCACCCCCCCCTCCCCCTCCACTGCCCTCATATGGTTAGCTAGCTTTGCAAAACACAGCTGTCAGCAGCCGGCCCCTCTCTATAGTAACTCCCGTTTTGGGTCCTATCTTCCCACACAGTGCACCAAGCGCACTTACTCACCGCTCCGCCTCTTCCACACTGGCCGGTGATCACCCCTGGGGCATCGGCTTCCATGCATTAGGCTGCAGGAGGAGATGCCCCGCCCCTAAACACACTTCATACTGTGCCCCCAGATATTTGTTCCTTCCCTGTCCCACAGTGAGTACAGAGGTAGGGAGGTTCTGTGGGAGCGGATGGTGCTGTCACTTCAGCATACTTCTGTGTTTATAAGAGACAGTAGATATGGGTGTGCGCAAGGCCAGTGGCGGAGGTGGCGTAAAAGCCCTGATCACAACTAGGTCTTATTTTCGGGGCAGGTCTTATACTTTAGCAATTCCCAAAAATAGCACTAGGTCTTTCTTTCGGGGTAGGTCTTATTTTATGGCTAACGGTATATATCACCATTTGTAGATGCTATAACTTTCACGCAAAACAAGTAATATACACTTATTGGGATTTTTTTTTTACCAAAGGCATGTAGTAGAATACATTTTGGCCTAAATTTATACAGAAATGTTATTTTTAAAACATTTTTATTAGATATGTTTTATAGCAAAAAGTTAAAAAAAATTGTTTTTCTGTTTTTTTTACTTTGTTTTTTTCATTTATAGCACAAAAAATAAAAAACACAGTGATGATCAAAACCACCAAAAATAAGCTCTCTTTGTGTGAAAAAAAAAATGATATAAATTGAATTTGTGTACAGTGTTACTTAACCGTGCAATTGTAATTTAAAGCACCGCAGCACCGTATAGCCATAAATGGGCTGGTCATGAAGGGGGCAAATCTTCCAGAGGGCAAGTGGTGAATTTTCTTTAAAACTCTGTTAACCTCTCTGTTAACTGTCTTTAACTCAAACACAAAGCCAGAGGATAAACAATTATTTTATTTAGAGTATAAATGTAAATAATATAGTGCAGCACTTAAAGATAAACCAAAAGTTCCAGCAAAGAACACCAACAAAGCAGGAAAAGATATATAAAGTCAATTAAATATCCGTGGTGCTCTCTAAAATGATGAAAAAAATCATCATTTTAGAGAGGGGATTGTAGGTAGATGCGTTATGTAAATGGGAATGGATGAACTTGTCAGTAGTTGTATTTTTAATAATAGGGTTAGTTGCAAAATATCTTTTAAGTGATAGTTGCCGTGTAAATTTGTGTATATCTATATATGTATCAAATTTACTCAAACTTCTGGAAGGGGCATATTTTAATCCCTTATCCAATAGTTGCAACTCATTATCTGTTAATTTTGTTCCACTGAGGTTAAAGATCCCTTGCCCTTTTATATCTTTCTTTTCTTGGGGGTGTCTATTCGTTCTCTTTCCTCCTCTCTTTCCCCTCCGGTGTCCCTTCTTTTCCGCGTTATGCCTTCCCCTAAAAAAGGCTGTTTAGGGTAATTGGTTGGCTGTTGGTTGTGATTGTATCCTGAATTTGGTGGAGGTGCCCTATAGAAATTATTATTATAGGAGTTATTATTACTGTGTACTGGTTTTTGCCAATAGTTTTCCTTATTTGATTGATAATGGGCCCCTTTGTTCTGGTTGTTGGACCTTTTGTTGTTCCGTGGTGAAGAAAAATAGGGTTTTTTCTGTTGCCCCTTATATTGTGGGTCATGATAATGGTTATTATTGTGCGGTTGTGGTGGGTAGTAGTTAGTATAGGGCATAGCTTGTTTGTTATGGGAGGGTGTATAGTCCTTCCTAGGTGGGGTATTGGCATTGTTTGGATGCCAACAGTAATCACGTGACCCTATGTTGTCATCATAAAAATCTTGTAAGGGCTCAAACCTATTTGAAGTAGGTAGGTTATAATGATGATTATCATGTGTTCTGGTGTTATGTTTATTTTTATGATGATTCCTATTGTTCATAGGTCCTATTACTGGAGGTTTTAAATTCGGTGGATCATTAGGGTCACTCTGTTTTTGCCAGTCAAAGACAACCTTATCAGAGTAGTCTCTATAATCCCTTTGGAATTTTTGCTTCTTTTTAATTCTCTGTTCCCTTTCTACCCCTTCCATATGCGTTTTTAATTTATCAGATTCTCCTCTATATTTATCAGTGTCCTTAAAAGGGGTTAATTTCTCACGTACTAAGTTAATCTCCTTGTCTAAATGGGCAAGTTTCTTCCTTTTACGTATAATCAAAAATTTCAATAAGTCAGTCCCCATATTATTAAAGAATTGGTACCATTCAAGGTGACTGCTATGATCCTCTGAATCTGGGCGGATATCCCAGCGGAGCGATCTGAGGACCATTTGCTCTTTTACATATATCTCCAGGAATGATATATCCCAAAGAGTTTTAATCTCTGCTGTTGTTAAATTTTTTAAATGTGTAAAGAGACCTTTTAAATCATCATGCTCATTTTCTAGCGTAAAGAAATCCTCAGAAATGGCACTCCTAGATAAACGGAGGTCAAAGATATCCCCCATGTTGTAGTAAAGTATACAGAAATCAAACCTAGAGCAGCTACAAACTAATAATGGTATATACAGACAAATTCAAAAATGGATTGTAGTGAGCGCTGTTAAATGAATGCAGCAGCTAGAACATTTAAGGCAACCACAATGCCTTTAGATGCAGAGTATAAATGTAAATAATATAGTGCAGCGCTTAAAGATAAACCAAAAGTTCCAGCAAAGAACACCAACAAAGCAGAAAAAGATATATAAAGTCAATTAAATATCCGTGGTGCTCTCTAAAATGATGAAAAAAATCTCCAGAGCTTGTCTGCCTCAAATGATAGAAGTGCGCACTCACCAGAAACGCATGGATTATGCGTATATAGGAATAGCCATCCTTGATGTTAGATCCAGGACCAGGTGGTGGGCATCCTTCTCATGGTGGATCATCCAGAGCTCCAATACAGGTCCAGGGGTCCCCTTAAGGTCAGCCAGGTAATCCTCTATGGTGATGATCCCTCCTCTAGATGGTACAGGCACCTTCTCTGTGGGGGCAATAGCTCCACATAGGAGCCCCAAAACAGGTGCCAAAGATAGTGTAGTATGTTCCCAAAATTATTTATTGATATAGTAAAAAGACAGGGTAGTATGCACAACACAGAAAACTGAGTAGTGAGAATAGCAGTACTGACCCTAACAAAGATGGCCGCCGGGCCTCCTCGTGGCTCCGGCGGTGAAATGACGTCACGCTCTGCACAGCTCCTCCTTAGGCCTTTCGTGCTAAAGGCACATCATCAGAGGGGAGGCTGTACAGAGGCGTGACCGACGTCCAACGTTTATATAGGGGAAGACGGCGCGTGCGCAGTTAGCCGTGGCCATCTTCCCGAAGTTTCGGCCAGTGCGCATGCGCGTTAATAACGGCGCCATTTTGCCGTGGATCCGCGATACTGTCAGTAGAATACAAAGGACAGGGAGATTATTCCCATTCACCATTCGAGGCTAGCTGAAAGTTAGCCAGCCACAGACCCCAGGGAACTAATAAACAGATAATATACTCCCATCATCCATATAACCAATAAAGTGGCAGTGCTCAAGTAATTCTAAAGTCTAACGGTGAGAAATACATATTAGTATCCATGGCCTTAAAGCGGCCCCGCAGTGATTGGCACATAGCTATACTGGCGGACCACGGCAAGGTGGGTGCACTGAATGTATACATATGGTAAGTTACAAATAAATATAAAATGTAAAACACAATATACATAATAATATAAAAATATAAAATATTACCATAGTTGGTTTTATATATATATATTGGTGCCTCACTAATTCTATTCAAATTCTAAAACATGAATTGCCACTCAAACAATTGATGTAGCACTCAATATATGTAAACGCACATTACCAGAAAATCATATACGGTATATAAAAGTGCAATATAAAATGGTATAAACATAATAAATAATAAAAGGGGCACAGAATAAAGGAAATATGGTTAAACCCAATCAACTGTTGGCAATAAAGCAGTTAACATCTACTTCTATATTGTGGCCTGAGGGGTGTAATGTATTGAGCTCAAACACCCACTTTGTTTCTGCTTGGGAGACCGCTCGTGTCTTATTAATACCTCTCCAGTGATAGCCAATCACATCAATGCCAACAAACTTCAAAGATGATGGGTCCTTATTGTGATAAATACGATATATTACATATATTGAGTGCTACATCAATTGTTTGAGTGGCAATTCATGTTTTAGAATTTGAATAGAATTAGTGAGCACCACGGTTATTTAATTGACTTTATATATCTTTTCTATATATCTTTTTTATATATCTTAAGTGTTCTAGCTGCTGCATTCATTTAAGAGCGCTCACAACAATCCATTTTTGAATTATTTTATTTACATGAGATAATCTGTGATGAAATTTGTCTTTTCAATTGTGCCAGAGTCCTTTATTTTAGTGCTTTGCATCAGTGACGTTTGGCATTTACTGCATCCCCCAGTAGCCCCGATGTGAGGTTTCCAGATAACTCAGCAATGTCCCATTTATATACCTTACAGAAAACAGATGATACATCCTATTAACTAGCTGATAACGTAAAGGCTATGTTCAACTTCTGCAAAAATATAATAAATGCACATATATCAGAGGTTCACAGATGCAATGCACAGGCTCCTGCAGACCCTTCCTCCAGTTCTATGTCTGTGCCAAGGTACTGGCTTTCGGTTATTAAGCTGGAGGTGACCCTGGCCCTTGTGTATCACTGAGAGCTACAACTCCATCTGACAGAGTTTATTCATTCAGAAATCTCTATGAATGAATGATGAGGCTGTGCAGGTGGAGAAGAACAACTGCTGCAGGAGGAGAGGACACCCTAAACACTGTCAGGTGGGGGATCCACTTGGCACCATGTTATATGTTACACTCTAAATATGGGTGTTATATGGCTTAAAAAATGGAGTTAGCCTTTATCTTTTGACCTTACAAAGTAAATATAAGGCATTATCATATGATGTGTCAATGATATAAACTGCATGATAACGTTTTACTTATTACTAAACCCACAACAGTAAAATCAGTCTTTAAATGCAGTAAAGCATGCTTGTTATACTCACTGTGGAACCTAAAGGGTTAATCCTCTGCATTATGTAAAAACGCTGTTTGATCCTGACATCTCTGATCCTCCCCTTCTTCCAGTGTCCCCCTCTTAGCTCCTGATAAGACATATTGTGTGGAGACACTCTGCACATGCTCAGTTTGGTGTGTATTGCTAGAGAGGTTTTACTTTCGTGGGAGAGTGCATGTGATCAGCGTGGGAGAGTGCATGTGATAGAAGTCACAAGACTGCTCTAACTGCTGATGAGAAAAGGTATAAAATAATTGCACTTCCATGTTCTGTGTACTGTGGGAGACCAGATATAGTGAATTCAGGGTCCTGGGTTTAGTAACACTTTAAGGGCTTATAGCTAAATATCAGTGTTTCCCCTAACTGATGATAGTTTTGATTTTTTTTAATTTTGAACTTAGCAAGTTGTTTCTTGTGGAGTATTAGAGACTGTCACTGTCATTCTTCCCATTCAGGACAAAGTGACAGGTTCTCTGTCATTCTTCCCATTCAGGACAAAGCGACAGGTTTTCTTGTAAGAAAAAAAATGACAGCTAATAACTACCTTCTGCATGCTCCTTCACTACTCTATTGGGTACTCAAAAACTCTTTCTAAACTGGTGTTGCCACTTAACAGGTGGCACTATTCAGTTTTAGGTGTTTCAAAGGAGGATACATGTTCCTCTATGCCCAAAGATAATGTTTTTTTTTAAGGAGAGTACAGCAGAAGCTGTTTATTTTCAGATTGTTTCTTGCAAATTGACAGTCTGTATGGAGCTGTGCAATATGGACGTGTGGAGAGAGTGGGGAGGGTTGAATCATTCTTCTGACACATTCTGCTGTGCCCATGCAGTTTCAGCTTCAGTTATGACCTCTGCAAACAAAAGGCTTTTCCAGGAAACTAGTTCAGATTAGTCTGATTAATACATGAATAGAAGCTTAGAACGCCACCTACTTGCTTGCAAAAGATAAATATAAAATATTAATTTGAAATATTTTATAAGTACCCAACAATAAAAAATAATGAATACTTATTTATTTTCAAGCATTAAAGTGTTGCTAAACCCAAAACCCTGCATTCACTCTATCTGGACTCCCACAGTACACAGAACATGGAAATTCAATTATTTTAGTAAATATAAACCGCTAAATACCTTTTCTCATCAGCAGTTAGAGCAGTCGTGACTTCTAGCAGTGTTCAGCAGAGCACTGGTTAAAGCTTGTAGGAGGAGTTTTCTCTAGGGGGATGTAGAACCCCTGACCTCTGTCGGGGCAGTGATGATTGGCCCTGTGCTGATCACATGCACTCTCACAAGAAAAAAAAAATCATCTCTAGCAATACACACCAAACTGAGCATGTGCATTGTCTCCATATGATATGTCTTATCAGGAGATAAGAGGGAGACACTGGAAGAAAGGGAGGATCAGAGAAGTCAGGATCAACCCCTTAGGTTCCACAATGAGTATAACAAGCATGCTTTACTGCATATATAAACTGATTTTACTTTTGTGGGTTTAGTAAAACTTTAATAATACACTATATTGCCAAAATTATTTGGACAAATCATTGCATTCAGGCGTTCCAATCACCTTCATGGCCACAGGTGTATAAAATCAAGCACTTAAGCATGCAGACTGCTTTTACAAACATCTGTGAAAGAATGGGTCACTCTCAGAAGCTCAGTGATTTCAAGCATTATACCTTGATAGGCTGCCACCTGTGCAGTAAGTCCATCCATGAAATTTCCTTGCTACTAAATATTCCACGGTCAACTGTTAGTGGTATTATAACATAGCGGAAACAACTGGGAATAACAGAAACTCAGCCAAGAAGTGGTAGGCCACATAAAATGACAGAGCGGGGTCAGTGCATGCTGAAGTGCACAGGACGCAGAAGTTGCCAACTGTCTGCAGAGTCAATAGCTAAAGATCTCCAAACTTCATGTGGACTTCAGATCAGCACAACAACAGTGCGTAAAGAACTTCATGGAATAAGTTTCCATGGCTGAGCAGCTGCATCCAAGCCTTACATCACCAAGTGAAATGCAGTGATGTAAAGCACGCCATCACTAGACTCTAGAGCAGTGGAGATGTGTTCTCTGGAGTGACAAATCACACTTCTCTGTCTGGCAATCCGATAGATGTGTCTGGGTTTGGCAGTTGCTAGGAGAACGGTACTTGCCTGACTGCATTAAGCCAAGTTTGGTGGAGGGGGAATTATGGTGTGGGGTTGCTTTTCAGGGGTTGGGCTTGGCTCCTTAGTTCCAGTGAAGGGGACTCTAAAGGCATCAGCATACCAAGACATTGTGGACAATTTCATGCTCCCAACTTTGTGGGAACAGTTCGGGGATGGCCTCTTCCTGTTCCAACATGACTGCACACCAGTGCACAAAGCAAGGTCCATAAAGATATGGATGAGCGAGTTTGGGGAGGAGAAACATGACTGTCCTGCAGTCCTGACCTCAACCCAATAGAACACCTTTGGGAGAAATTAAATAGGAGATGGGAAGCCAGGTCTGCTTGTACAACATCAGTGCCTGACCTCACAAATGCTCATCTGGAAGAATGGTCAAATATTCCCATATACACACTCCTAAACCTTAAGAACAGCCTTCCCAGAAGAGTTGAAGCTGTTATAGCTGGAAAGGGTGGGCCAACTCAATATTGAACCCTACGGACTAAGACTGGGATGCCATTAAAGTTCATGTGCATGTAAAGGCAGGTGTCCCAATACTTGGACAATTTAGTGTATACAGTATATATTAAACAAAAAAAAGTATTTATTTCCTTTAAGGGCCATCCACACTTGGCTATTTTCTTTTCAGTTATTTGCATCATTCTAGCCAGTGACAAATGCACAGCATCTGCTGTAAGACCTTTGTTTCAATGAGTGCTTCATCTTGAATTTATTTGAATAATACATGCAGGCTGTCACACACAATGTAGAGCCCAGCACAATGCATCTGACTGTGCAGAAGGACATCTGTGATGATTTATATGATCAGATTCAGTTTGCAGAAGATGTGTATCCCATATGTAAGACAGCCTAAAACACTGTGAAGATATGATTTTTTTACAGGGTATTTATGTTGCTGCGGTTAAAACAAATTCAGTCCAAACTTATTTTTTTTATGTTTTGGCAGATTTAGGAAGGTTAGAACTCCTGTTTTTTATTTGTGGTCTATGTCCTCACTGGTGAAATTTCACCTCAATTACTGGCAGGGCTGAAAGTGATGGAAAATCTCTTCAGTGGGTAAGGAAATGGTGAAGATCTCTTTAGTGGTGATTGAGATTGCACATTTTAAATGGGAATGGTTTAAACCTCTATCTGCTTAATGTCTGTGTCGTCCTATCCCAGTGACAACCATACCCTTATTTTTTTGCCTGCTGTGACAGGGATAGCAAGTTGAGGAGAAATCTCTTCAGTTTGGTCATGGGATGCATTAAAAACCTGACAGTATTTACTGTATTTGTGGCACAAATACACTATGTAGATAAATGGCTGAAGCTATTTAAATAGCTATGTAACTAAACATGTAATCTCCCAATACCCAGGTTTGGGCCACCTAAGCTTTTTATTGTTTGTTGTTTTTTTAACACTACTGACATTAATTTGCAACAATAACATCACAAAAATGAGATTCTATGACTTGCAGTCGTTTTTACTCATCTACAGTTGCCCCAATTTTTTTTTTACTCTATATCATTTTGTATTGCTTTATATTATTTATTTTTACCCAATATATCTTTAGTATATATAGTCTACAATAGATAGATATGAAAATTGCACAAATGCATAGACTGTGCAGTTCCGAACTCTAGTCATTTTTTGTCCACATTATTCAACATCCTATAATCAACATCTAATTTTTATTCTGTTTGATAGACATGTTCTATTAATAGATACATATCAGATTGTGAGTATCCCTGTATAGTATGATTTTAAGATTTTTCTTTCAGAGGAAATGTACTTGCTTCTCTTCCAGAGTGCTCTATGGTCTACCAAGCACACTACTCATCATGTCCTTACACAGACTTTTACATTGCCAAAGAAAAAAGTGATGTATTTCTATTTTTGTGACTTCAATTGGCCTTTAAAGTTTGATAACCTAGGAGTTTATTTTACAATGCTCATCTCATTTCACACTGACAAATCCAATACAAACATAGAGACCCAGTACATATGACATAATAACAGATTAATGTTTTAATATTTTATACTATTGAATGATAAATATATTTTTGTTTTTTACATCAGGGCTACAAGAGAGTCTTTGGGAGCTTTAACATATGTTATGGTCTATTAATATGCTCAGTAGTATCTTTTTTTACCCAGAATTTCTTAAGTTACTACAATAATCTCTTGTCCTTAACTATAAATCAGCTATCCATCAGGAAATATTGGTATCTTGATTGCCCGTTCAAAATCCGCCCAATTAACCTTCATAGTCATGGAAGATACGAAGCACAAACCACAAATACAAGCTGTTTTTATGAGTAATGGTCACGCAGCCTGCTACCATCTGAACGGGAGGCTTCGGTAAGTAAAAAGAGGAATGATAAATTAAAAAAACTATCTTAAAGCAAGGAACTGAAGGAAAGATGTTAGCATTAAATCAAGGCAGAGTGACTGGAATAATTTAAAAAGCAACACAAAATGTAATAGAGATTTGCCAAAGTATTAGCAATCAAGATGTAGTAAAACTTTTAATAAACAGGCAATTACAACGATAATATACCATAATGTTATTTTGACATTAAATGACCACATTTTCAATCATAAATCAATTATAAAAAACAACATTTTATTAGTATACATAGTTTAAGAAAACAAAGTAGCATTCTAAAGACTGGCAAATAGTTAAATAGTTATAGTAATGTTTTCATTTTACATGTAACTCACAAAAAAACAACATAGGTATAATTTTGATGTCATAGACTGGGGAAGGGTAATGTGGGTATCTTTATATTGGGGCCTGCATTTTTTTTGGGACAATATGTTTTTATTGGTTATAGCATATACAAAATAGGTACAAATTGCATCATATTCATTTGACACAAGCTAGAAATAATTTTGATAGAATCTGGTAAACTTGTTATGATTATTAATGATATAGTTTTTATAATACAAAATTTACTGTATATAGCGCCAACAGTTTGCGCAGCACTTTACAAAGACAGACAGTACAGTTACAATACAATCCAACACAGGAGCAATCAGAGGGCCCTGCTCATTAGAGCTTACAATCTAAGGGTGAGTTTTAAGAGATACAAAACGTAATAACTGTGGGGGATGAACTGATGGAGAAAAATAAAAGTACAATTGTTAGGTGGGGGCAGGATTAGGTGGGGACAGGATTAGGTGGGGACAGGATAGGTGTCTCTGAAGAGTAGGAGATAGTTGGAAAGATTGGGGTAGGAAGTTCCATAGGATGAGAGAGGCTTGGGAGAAGTCCTGGAAGCGAGCATGGGAGGAGGTGACAAGGGAACTAGTGAGCAGGAGGTCTTGGGAGAAATTAAGAGAACGCTTTGGTTGGTATTTTCAAACTTGGTTAGTGTTGCAGCTGGAGGGGTGCGTTGTGGATGGTTTTGTAAGTTGTTGTTCGTATTTTGAATTTAATTCGTTAGGTGAGCAGAAGCCAGTGAAGGGATTTGGCAGAGAGGAGTATCAGACAGCGAACAGTTGCTAAGGTGAATGAGTCTGGCAGCAGCATTCATGAATGACTGAAGAGGGGATAGCCTATGTAAAGGTAAGCGAATGAGGTGGGGGTTGCAGTAGTTGAGGCAAAAGATGACCAAGGAGTGAATTAGAAGCTTTGTGGTGTTATTGGTTAGGAAGGGGTGCATTTTGGAGATGCTGCGAAGGCTGAGGCAACAAGCTTTGGACAATGATTGAATGTGGGACTAAAAGGATAGTTCAAAGTCCAGGACAACACCTAGTACCTTTGCATGCGGGGTCGGGTTGATAGTTGTGTCATCAATCTTGACAGTGAAGTCATGTGAGGAGGCACATGGGGTAGGAAATATTACGAGCTTGGTTTTAGATAGTTTGAGGAAGTGGTATGACATCCAGTCTGAAATGTCTTTTAGGAAATTAGTGATGCATGTGCAGACTGATGGAGTGAGCTGAGGGGTAGAGAGATAAATGTAGGTGTCATCTGCAGAGAAATGGTATTGGAAGCCATTTGAGGCTAGCAACTGACCCAGGGAGGAAATGTAGATTGAGAATAGCAGAGGTCCTAGAACAGAACCTTGGGGGACCCTGACTGAGAAAAGAAGAAGAGAGGAGGAGGTAAAATTGTAAGTGACGCTGAAGCTGCGGTGCAATAGGTAGGATGAAAACCAGAGAAGAGTACAGTCATGGAGATCAAAATAATGGAGTTTTTTAAGGAGGAGGGGGTGGTCCACAGTCCGCTGTGTCAAAGGAAACAGAGAGGTCCAAGAGTAGGAGAATAGTGTCCATTGGTTTTTGTCATTAGTAGATTGTTTGTGAATTTTAGGAGAGCAGTTTCTGTGGAGTGTTGAGGGAAAAATCCAGACTGAAGAGGATTAAGAAGGTTATTCTTAATGAGATGGTCCCTCAATTGTAGACCAGACGTTTAAGGAGTTTAGAGGAAAAGGGGAGCAAGGAGATGGGACGTAGGTTGTTAAGATTGTTGGGATCCAATGAGAGATTTTTAAGTATTGGGGTGACTAATGCATGTTTTAGAGAGTTGGGGAAGATGCTGGAAGAAAGGAAGAGATTGCAGATGTGAGCTAGAGAGTGTAGGATAGAGCCAGAGGGTGACCGTAGGGAACAGCGTCCAGGGGGTAAGTGGTTAGGTGGGCATTGGAAAAAAAGTTTAGCATCCTCATATCTAGTAGTGGGGTTGAATGAGGGAGGTAATTATTGCAGCTGTGGACATGAAATGTTAAATGAGGGAGGTATTTGCGCAGTGGAGATCTCATCACAAATTGTACCAATCTTATTTCTAAGTGATTGGAGTTATCCTGAGCAGTGAGTGAGTTAGTGGGTGAAGGCAGTAGACGATAAAGTCGAGAGTTGAAGGCAGAGTAGATTTGACAGGGATTGGATGAGAAGTTGTTATTGAGAGTATTAAAATAGGTCTGCTTGGCAGTGCGGAGGCAAAAAATTGTATTTTTGGAGGGCAGATTTATATTGGTTGAAATCTTTCTAAGACTTAGTCTTACACCACAGGCACCCAAAAGTGGATATTTAGAGGTTTAGAAATAAGCAGGAGTTGGTGAGCGCAATAATAAGGAGAGGGCAGAAGTTAGGGTGATATACAGCACAGTGGCTAAATGGTTAGCACTTCCACCTGGCAGTACTAGGGTCGTTGGTTCAAATCCCAACCACGGCACCACCTGCCTGGAGTTTGCATGTTCACCTTGTGCCTGCGTGGGTTTCCTCCGGGTACTCCGGTTTCCTCCCACACTCCAAAGGCATGCTGGTAGGTGAATTGGATCCTGGCTAAATTGGCCCTAGTATGTGTATGTATGTATGTGAGTTAGGGACCTTAGATTGTATGCCCCTTGAGGGTTAGGGACTGATGTGAATGTACAATATATATGTAAAGCGTTGCATAAAATTAACGGCGCTATATAAGTATCTGAAATAAATATATATATAAAAGCTGTGGGGTGGAGAAAAGTGTTGAAAGAAAGAGAGTTGAAGGAGAGAGGAAGTGGTAGAGAGTGCATGTTACAGAGAGGAAGAAGAACTGAATAGGCAAACAAGGTCACATACAGTCTGTTTGGTGTTTTTCATAGTAGTTTGCTGTGTATTTTTGCTTTATGCAATCGGTGAAGTGCAGGGCCTGAAGTGCACCCACTTAAATAAAGAACCTACTTGTGAAAAGAACCTCAGCAATGTGCTTCCTCCATAAAGTGATACTAAACCCATGACCCTACATTCACAATATCTGGTCTCTCACAGTACACGCAACATGGAAATGTCTTAGTAAATATAAACTGCTAAATACCTTTTCTCATTACCAGTTAGAGCAGTCTTGTGACTTCTATCAGTGTCCAGCAGAGCACTGGTTAAAGCTTGTAGGGGGAGTTTTCATTCTTCCCTGATTGTTCTATGAGGCTGCAGATCCCCCGACCCTTTGTCTGGACAGCGTTGATTGGCCCTGTGCTGATCCCATGCACTCTCCGAAGAAAACAAAACTCTCTAGCAATACACACCAAACTGAGCATATGCAGCTTGCCCCCAAGGCTCCGTTCTATCAGCAGATGGATTGGGGACTGTGGAAGAAGGGGAGGATCAGAGAAGACAATGCACACAATGCAGAGGACTCCTTAGGTTCCACAGTGAGTGCAACAAGCATGCTTTACTGCATATGCAGTCTAATTTTACTGTTGTGGGTTTATTAACACTTAAAGGTGGTCTAGCTTTATATTGTTAAGACTGGGGTGGGAGTTATTTGTCAATGAATCAATCAGGAGTTAATAAAGGGCACCTAGCTAGCAAAGCAATCATTGCACATCAGAATCAGGCTTGCAAAAGGGGCAGAGTTGTACAGATACGATCAGCCCATAATTTAGGTAAGACACTAAAGAACAACATAAACATCACAATAATGTGGACAGGGCTACAGATGACAATCTACCAGAGACACATAGACACAATGAAAGCAATCAGTCAGTTTTCAGTGTTAGGTGAATGTGAAGCAGCAACATACGAGAGACAATATTTAACAATAGACAATAGATGATGTTAAGCAAAGATGGATATATGTTGGTGTGCTTAACTTGTTATGATGTCTTTAAATACACACTATGAAACATTGAGAGGGAAGGAATAAACTAATTTGGTGAGATATGAAACTTATTGAAGTTGAAAAAGAAGAGGACAAAGTTACAAAGTAAGTTCCAGACTGGCCATGGATGGAGAAAGGTCACGCACTACAGGTTTTTCCATGTGCATAATGTCATTCATGATGTCTGCATCCAGTGAGAGATAAATTTTGTCAACTTTCATTGATGGGATATCAGATTTGGGCATATGTCAGTCAAGAGGGGGGGTTTAGGGTAGTTTTATCACTGCAAGAATTTGAGGGGACAGAGAATGGAATGATTTCTCCAGGGAACGTGGGGGCAGGGTGCCATATAGGGTGGCTTTAGGGATTCAGTAGGAGTCCAGGAGGAGTGGAGGAATCATGTGAGTCTTCAGTCCAGGGGACAGGAAAGTGGAAAGTGGGTGTTGCCTGTTGCGGGGCAGCATGACAATGAGCACTGTAGCTCAGTGCCCAATATTCTCTCTCTCTCGCTATATATATATATATATATATATATATATATACATACATATATACATATATAGAGAGAGAGAGTGAGAGAGACAGAGAGATAAATCTGCAAGAGTTATGACTTTCCTCTTACGACTTGTAGGCAATTGGATCATTTCTCTAAATCAGCTTTACATTTTTTTAATCATAAAAACAAAAAAATATATGAAGCATCATTGGTTCTCCACATTTTCTAAATCTCTTAATTTTCAAACTCAGCAGGCATAAATGAACCAAAACAGAGTTCTGTCAAAAGTTTGTATATTTTTATTTTGGGAATGTTGGGAGGTATGATGATCAGCATAAAATGGAACTTATCTGTGATATCTCAATCCCCTCATGTTTTGCATTGAATTGTTATTGTTCTGTCACATGTTCTGTCCCCCTTTGTAATGTACAGCGCTGAGCTAACTATCGGCGCTTTATACTGTATAATAATAATAATATCTAAGATCTTTATATTTAAGAGCAGGGTTAACTAAAATACATATCAGGAAAAATGAGCTGCCAACAGTGTATAAAAACAGTCCATTACTGAAAAAGACATTGAGGACTACTGAAAAAGACGTTGAGCTGGATTATTAATAGTGTGCGCCAAAATAATGTTATTGACCACCCAATGTTCCACTGGAGAGCAGATCTCCTTCCTTAAGGACCACTGACTTTTATTTTGTTTATACCATAAAAAACTCCAGCTCAGTACCTCCCTCAGTGATTGATTGTACATACATATAATATAATACATATAATACTGTATATATATATTACATGTGCAGTCATCTAACTATAAAATGGCTCAGTGATCCAGTAAAATCCATTAATAGACAGGAATAATTTGATGGAATCACGACATTCTGTGAGATTTAAAGACTTAGCAATGTGAATTGCCATGATGCTTGTTGTACTACTTATTTCCAGAGTGAAAATTGGATTTTTGCAAAACCTGGTTAATTCTCTCTGGAGAAAACTTCCAATGCAGGCATTATCATAAACATAACCTTTTTTTCGTTCTTATGATCTGTGACTTTCAAATGCATATGAAGTGTTTTCTGAATAACAACAAATAAGCAAAAGGAGATAAAGAACATATGAATTACTAACTTGGAAAAGAAAGCCATTTCTGTAGTAAAACTGCAGTGCTTTTCCTTGTCTTGAGATTTGTCCCAGAGGCACTAAGTGCCAATTGCACTTAATCGAATTCCACATGGCACAAGGAGAATAAATCTAACTTGACATCTACTATTCCTGAGTGTTCATTCACAATGAAAAGAGAATACAAATTAGACATTTAAAACTCTATATAAGTGCTACGTTGCTATAGAACAAAAGAGAGCCTGTTAGAAAACATACAGCAATGTCTTTGATGTACTGTAATTTTCATTAGAGATTTAAAACATGCCCAATCAAACTTTTTTGTATTTTCTGTTGAATGTTTGAAAAGAATTAGGCTCTTCTTCGTGGCTCTGCTTGAATTGTTTTATCTACAGTTAGTGAATATTAGACACTTGATCCTAAAGTTGAACTTCACTCTACCTATGCTAAGCTAAAAGTGACCTTTCTAATAAGTGTCCTTGTATGATATGAAAAAATAACATACTTTACTAGTCCATGGAGTCAAGCATAGTCTTCCCTGTAGCTGAAGTTCTCCTTCCACTGCTCGCTTTGCTCCACCATCTTTTTTTTTTTTTTATTCTTTTTATTAATTTTTTTCAATTTAACAAGTATAAAAATACAGTAACTGGCACAGCCAGTAAGTACAAACTAAAACAACAAAATTAAAACATTTCAAAAGTATTCTTATCTCCTTCCCAACAACAGTGCAATGCCTTCATTAAAACAGAGTCAAAGTGCAGGTGCCCCAACCATGAAAAATAGAGACTTCACATGCAACATACCCAAAGGGCCACCGGCAGGGTAATATAAGACAATCTATGTATATGATCTATTTTCCAACAGATACCAAGGACCAAACATAGTAGCAGGCAACATCTGCAAAACCCCCTAAAGGTTCATGCTAGGATAGAGGAAACAGAAACACAACAATGCCAGACCTTATCAAATTTTTTGGGGGAAACTCTGTTCAAGTAGGTTGCCTTATATAATGGTAACATCTTGTTAATCATGGATTTCCAATAGAAGATAGTTGGAGCTGCAGGCCTCTTCCAATGGAGAAAAATAGCCTTATGAACATAGAACAGGTTCTCTGAAAGGAGGGTTCGTTGTGCGTGCAAAGGTGCCAACTTCTCCACCAGTCCAAGAAGGCACACTGATATAGTTTGCGGAATTTGGAATGTTGTGATGTCGACCAGAGACTGGACCACCTCATGCCAAAAGTCTTGAATCTTAGGGCATGACCAAAAAATATTGCTCCACCATCTTGAAGCCCCTGTCATTGGGAGACAGCTGTTTCTTGATTTTCACAGCTTGCCCTCAGATTACATGCTATAGGATCTTGTACATGTGCAGACATGCTCCATGTCTCTCTGCCAAGTACCTGAATTGTGCCCAATTTCAAAATCTCCCTATACTTCATTCCTTACTAAAACACTGTCTTCTGGGATGCGGGTGACTGATAATTGCATCAAGCTCACATTTGTGAGGAATTAAGAAGTGGCAGGCTGTACCACTATTTAAAAAAATAAAATAAAAGGGTAATTTTCTTTAACAGCTTCCCAACCTCTCTATAGCCGAAAGACAGCTACAGCATTGTGTCCAGTTCTGAGAGGGCGTCCATGGACATCCTCCCAGATTGTGCCCCCAGCGGCACGCACCCGGTGCTGTCAGTGATTGCTGTGTCCAACGGACGAAGGCCAATCACAACAGCCTTTTACCACGTGATCAGCTGTGTCCAATAACACAGCAGATCACAATGTAAATACAGTTGCCGGTTATCGGCTGCACTTTCCTCATGCTGTCACAGCTGGCAAAAAGTACTGCTGATAACCGGCAAATTTGATAGGGGAGATCTGCACTAATAATCAGGGCACTGATTATCAGTGTCCTGATTATCAGTGATGCCCAGCAGTGCCCAGCAGTGTCACCCATCAGTGCCATCCATCAATGCCCAGCAGTGTCACCCATCAGTGTTGCCGAGCAGTGTCACCCATCAGTGCTGCCCAGCAGTGCCACCCATCAGTGCCCAGCAGTGCCATCCGTCAGTGTCCAGCAGTACCACCCATCAGTGCCATCTGTCAGTGCCCCCAGTCGGTGCTATCAGTCAGTGCCCATCAGTGCTGCCTATCAGTGCCCATCAGTACTGACTATCAGTGCCCATCATTGCTGCATATCAGTGCATCATCAGTGCCTCCTCATCAATGCTCACCAGTGCTGCCTCATCAGCGCCGCCTCATCAGTGCTATCTATCAGTGCCGCCTCATAAGTGCCCATCAGTGCTGCCTATCAGTGCAGCCTCATCAACACACATCAGTGAAGGAGAAAACTTACCTGTTTACAAAATTTTATAATAGAAACAAAGAAATCTCTTTTTTCAAATTTTTTGCTATTTTTTCATTTACAGTGCAAAAACAAAAACCCCAGTGGTGATTAAATACCACCAAAAGAAAGCTCTATTTGTGTGCTCTGCCAAGGAGGAGGTGTAACAGCAGGGTTTACATCATATCCTCTCCGCTCTCTGCAATAAAAGGAAACTACCGTTTCCATCAACCATAGGAAATTGTAGTAAATATGGGTGGGAACACTAAGCCTGTACATGTTGAATGTGTCTAAGAGTCTCAGTCCGTCCACCACTGCAAGTGGAGCTGAATCACATCACTGCTTTTTGGAGAAAGAACTTCAGAAGGGATGTGCTAAGACCAGTGGCTGGGGCAATAGGAGGCAGAATAGCCACTGGTCTTACAAACAGGAAACCAAAGAGAATTGAGTTTGATCTGAAAATGAATAGGCTATTTCAGAGCAACTACTGAAAGAACCAGAAGATGGATGACATGTTCAGTGAAGGTAGAAATTCAGCAAAAAGGACATGTAAATAAGTTTTTCCCAGAGTTCTTCTTTAAGAAACTTAGACAAACTAACTGTGATTGTGTAAGAGTGAGGGGGGAGGAGAAAGTAGATTAGATCAAGTTAATTTTGTTCTGGAAGGTCAGCCATAAAGGAAAAAACTGAGAGATTTTTTATCTGCATAATATTCACAACTGCTGCTGTAAAATGAGTAGGACATATAGGACCCAAACAATTAAAATTTTAACTTGCAATGAGAATCTAAAAGATCTTACACTCCAAAATGAAAAGGAATACATGTAAAGGTTAGGTAATATGCCCTAAGAAGTAGACCTCACTTAGTGAATAGTTGTAGTGAATCTAAGTTTTTCCAGCCATTTTAAAAGAAGTGTGCAAAGACTATGGATATTCCGGAGGATCGGTGAGTGTCTGGCCACATTTAGAAACTGACTTCAGCAAAAGGTTGCATCATCTTCAGAGCTTCTTGTTTTAATCAGGAAGGCAAGCAACATATCAAACCATCAGATTCTTACACAAAGGTAATCATCCAATAGACATAGTTAAATGAAGAACACAAACAGATATCATCAATTTTCAATATAGCATTACCTAATTGCGGGCTCTGCTTCTGTGTTTTCTAAATGACATTTTAATGAAATAAACCAAAATTCAATTAGGTTTTACTTAGCTAGATCCAAGACCCAATCCATGCTTGGATAGGCCGACACAGAAACACTCTAAATAATGAATATAATTAGAAATGTTCAATATAAGCCAGTATTGTTCATGAATAGTGCTGTGTACCAATATGTTTTTTTTTTTAGAAAACTGTGTTGATTGACATGTGATGTACAGATTAAAGATAGTATAAGATGAAATGCCTTATATAAAATAGAAAAGTAATAACCTGTCTGAAGATGAAAGAGAAAGCTGATGTTTTACAGACTATGCCGTTAACAAATTGATTGTTCTTTGTGTGTGAAGGCTGGTCATTAAGGAAAGTTCTCAGCACAAAAAAATAATCCTTTATAATCCATGTTTTGATTTATGGTGATTTTATATTTGAATCTGATAGTTTTGGGAAAATAAACAGCAGTACTTTTTGCCATCAGTCCCCACGCTAATATACCTTTAACATATGCATTTAAATCCTAAAGCCCAATTCCAGTTTGGGCAATTAAGACACAAATAGATACACTGAAAAAGTATAACTAAAAGTCATTCTAGTTGCTATGCTCACCTGCAGCACCATCTCTCACAGACTTACCCACTCGGGGATCCAGCTCTGCTCATCTCCAGAGTTTGGTCAGTGTCATTCAACCAACATCCTGTGAGCCCAGGGCGTCAAGATTCTGCCTCCTGTGCTGGACGTACAGGTGAATGCTGCAGAGAGGGGAACCATATCATTATGTGGTGCCACCCTCAACAAAATTTAGGATCCCACCAACGCCAGAGAAAGAATAACGTAAAGAAGGCATGTGATGTTACTGGACTAATGACACCTAAAAAAGTTAATGTATAGAGATTTTTTTTTACAGTTGCAGGTGCTCAAGCAGGGCATCAGGTACACATGGGAGGGGGACCTGGGGAGCCTGAAGTTGGGCTTTAAAGATTAACTTCACTGTTACCATAAAACTGGAAACTAAGGAAACTTTAGAAATGATTAGTAATGGCATGCTACCAAAATATACTTATAGATAATTGCAGGCTTTTTATTTCTTTGTATACCTTTTTTCTTTTCCTCCCCATTTTTGTTGGGAATGCAACAGCATGTACTATAATGTACTATATACAGTATTCTGTGGTAATATCACTTGACCAGTAGATGGCACTATACACTAAAGGTTACTAGTTGTGTATATCTGAAAAATTGTTTGTTCCTCCCTCTCTCTATCATCTCTTCAGGAAGTCTGTAATATGTCTGCTGCAATGTGCTCTATATGTTTGTAACTTAAGCCACACAAGTAAAGCCTGAATTCTGCTATCACTACCAGTGTCTTCTATAACACATAACCAACAATTTTCACGATTGCCATTTTCATTAAGGGAAGATAAATCCATCTCCATTTACTTTTTGGAACTCATGGTCTGCCTCTTAGAGCATGTGACAGGAACTTCCCACGGTGTAGCTGTGAGGCCCTGGTTACATCACTAGTGCCTTGCTCAATCAGAAAATCAGGAAACGATAATACAGTACTTGAAAGTAAAAGCAAAACATATTTAACTATTGAATGTAAGATGATTCCATATCACCATGCAGAGATGAATGTTGATGTGATTTTAGTGAAAGGGCAGAAAGATCTGCTTTAGGAGCAACTCCAGCCAACCACCATGTTTAACTAACTGCTAAATCCATTTGGTGGACCTTGTAAATATATAATGTTTAAAAAGTTCAGTGAGTTTAAAAAAATCTGGGTGTTAGAAAATCTTGATCAGTCAGATTTAGCAGGATTCTCTTAGGGCTTCTAGGTAGGACTTTAGTCTCATGTCACATGATTCTGTGCTATGTAGCCTCCATCTCATGTCCCCATGTATGGGTGAGAGTGTAATATTTGAATCATTGAACAGACTAGCTTGCAGAATCACTATTTACAATAGGGCCTTTTGACTTTTAAGTTTGTAACTTAAAGACAATTCCACTATTAGAAACTATGTTGCTCTAGTGTAGGAGAAGAAACAGCATCATGCTAATAAGCTTAGCACCAAAATGGCAAGAGGGAGAAACTAAATATGAATTCATTGTAGTCTATTTACATACTCATTACTGTAAGCATGCCAGTGTAATTCTAATTAGATCCTAATTATTCATAATGGTTCTTGCTGTTATGTAGCCAGATAGACCATTGAGCCTTAGGGCCATGATTTATTCTTTGTGTTTGACACTCCTAGCATGGGCTGCTGTGGCTATGGTTACAGTATGTGTTCACATAGAGAATTACTGAAAAGTGCTTAAAGGCAGCCCTAGGTAACACAGGAGACAGCAGAGGGACACTGATGGGCCTACTTACTAGGACGTTTAAAGGGAACCTAGATTCTTCCTTACATTTTTAAAAGTACCAAAGAAAATACATCACAATATATCTGATATTGCATGTATTAGTGAAGATTCTATTGTGGCACCCTCTGATTTTGTTTCATTTGTAGCTGGGGCCTGATTTCCTCTGACTTCATGAATAAGCCATTTTAACTGTCATTCCACTGAGTAGTATATCAGTAATGGGATTGCCATTGGACAAAGGTGGAGCTTTTGGTCAATAAATATAATAGTGGGCATCCTGTGGTGTTGACTTTAGACAAGACTTTAGAGCCTATTCAAACAATTGCATGTGATAACGCATGTTACATGTGTTCATGTACTGTGGTGCCATTCATTGTGAAAGGCACCCCAACGGACCTTCTTTGAAGGGCATCAATGCATTACTGTGCTTTTCAGTGCACTGTGCTAGTGAAAATGTTGAAGGTCCAACTTTTGTTTCTTTGCGGTGAGTTTGGCAACCAGTAAGCTCCAAGGAGCAGGGCCCTCCTTTCCCTCTTGTATTGAACTGTATTGTTGCTGTATTGTCTCCCGTTATATTGTAAAGCGCTGAGCAAACTGTTGGCGCTATATAAATCCTGTATAATAATAATAATAATTCAAATTATTCAACTACCTTAACATTAATGTGCATGATTACGTTACATGGGAACATACAGGTTCATGTTAACTGAAAAACAGGATTTGGGGACATTTTGAGGCATAATTGGAGTAAAACACTCTCTGATGCACTTTCACCCATCAGGCTATTTGCCTTAGTTATAAAACACATTTACTATCCACACGTTTGCTGAATTGGATGGCATTTGCCACCACTCACACATTTACATTTCACACAGTTTAGTGTCTGACACCCTGAAAAATGTTGTGTCTGTGCTTTCTGTCTTCAATATTTACTCCCCTCGACAACTTACAGTACAACTTAAACAAAGCAAAAGATTAAATTGCAGTATGGGAGTTTTATCCCTTTTTTAGACCTACTTAACAATGCTGGGAAAAAGGGAATAGTTCCAGATACATATTTACAGTATATTAAAAGAGGAGCTTTCCCATTTGAACCATCTTCTGCCTAATCCAGTTTAATAAAATGTATAAAAAGTCTTAGTTATTTATTTTTAATCAGCACAAGGGAAGGTACATTCAATTCAATGAGAGGTGTCCATTGTGTGTGCAGCCAGTCTCTTAGTTGAAATATTCCATCCTCTTGTGTTATTGTTCTGTTCTGCCCCTGCGTGGGCGTATCTTGAGCTTGTTGTATTCTTAAAACAAAACTTTCTTAATAAAACTATTGAAACAGAAATCTTCCATCCTCTAACGCCCCCCCCCCCCCCGATACTTTCACAGTGGTAATCCTCTGGTGCTGCTTGGGTTAATATAGCTGCGGTTGTATTTTGGGGGGGCAAAGGATAGAATAGTTCAACTAAGACAACAGCCACGAGCACAAGGGACACTTCTCATTAAACTGGCAGGTCTGGAAAAAAAACTTTCCCCTGCAAGTTAAGGGCATAATGTGCTAGTATGCATTGTACATGAGGAAGGGAGTTACAATCCTGGCATAGCATTCTGAAGAAACGGCATACTTAGTATTCAGTTCCTTCAGAGTGCAGTAAGCATGTGTCAGTGACATCACCAGCTCCTAAACGGTGCACATTTAGGAGATATTCCTTGTACCTACAGGTAAGCTTTATTATAAACGTAAGTGTAGATACAAGTCACCAAGTATGTTTACTACTACTTTAAGCTTTAAAGACCCATTTTCTGGCAACCTTGTTTTCTTAGAATATCACCATCAGCTTATAATTTTGCTAAAATTGGTTGTATACAAACCTTTTTTGTGGGTTCTTTGATCCAATAATGTGACATCACAGGTTCTCTTTCTCAGTAACCACTCTTTTCTGCATTCTCCTGTTAGTGACCCTGGGGTCACTGGAAGTGGGTTGAATGGTGCTGGGTGTTATTCAGCCCAGAAGAGGACCATCAGTGAATCAGAGTGGTGGGAAGGACAGTGCTGAGAAGGCAGAGAGTATTATTTTTACTGGTGCGGGACTGGCTATTTTATTTTGTAAGTTGGATCTGCCCTTTAACCTCTTACCGTCCGCCTGCTGTTTATAAACGGCAGGGCGTTGGCAGTCCAGGGTCGGGTTGCCGTCCATAAACGGCACCCGCCTTTTCTAGCTGTGCGCGCTCCCTGGGAGCGCGCACCACCGCGATCCGGTGCCCGCTGTGTCCTCCGGACACAGTGAAACACCAATCGTCGGACGGGACCTCTGTACGAGGTCCCGATCATGTGATCACTGATTGGCGAATCAGTGATCACATGCAAAGTAGTAAGCAAGATGTCACTTGTGACATCATTGCTTACTATGTGTGAAATCTGTGAATGATCACAGAGGTCACATGGTACAAGGCTATTCACAACAGCCTTGTACCATGTGACAAGCTGTGACCACTCACAGCTCACTCAGTAATTCTCAATGACTGCAGGAATGCAGACAGAGAGAAAGAGAAATGATTGCTTTTACATCCTATATGGGTGTAAAAGCAATCAGTGTAAAAAAAAAAAAAAAAATCTTCATCACCCTCCACAAGTAGTACAGTGTCACCATGGTGACAGTGTACTGCTAGGGTGACAGTATGTAAAAAAAAAAAAAATAATAAAATAAAAAAATAAAATAAAATGTAAAAAAAAATGTTTAAAAATTATAATTTTTGTTTATAAACTAATTTGGATTTTTTTTTTTACTAAAAAAATAACGGAATAAATTTTGGCTAAGATTTATGATGAAATATTATTTATTTGCAAAATTTTATTTAAAAAAACACTTTTTTTCTAAATTTTTGAACTTTTTCATTTACATAGTAAAAAAAATTAAAATTCCAGCGGTGAATAAATACCACCAAAATAAAGCTTTATCTGTCTCAACAAAATGGTAAAAAATTCATATGGGTACAGTATTGCATGACCGCGCAATTGTCATTCAAAGTGTGATAGCGCTGAAAGCTAAAAATTGCCCTGGACAGGAAGGGGTAAAAGTGTCCGGACAGGAAGTGGTTAAACATTTTAGGACAAAAGCAGAGCTACATATAACAGTGCAACTATTGCCTTGGCTTCCATCTGACATGATGGCATACAGTCTACATTGTAGGACATCGTCAATTTGACAGTACTCTTTCCTTCATCCAGTATAGTAGATTAATTTAAGTGATGTCAAGCAGGTGAAGAGTAGAGATGCTAACACCTTTACATAGTGTAGAGGAGCTGATTTTACTAGGTGAGCTGAGGTACTGTAGGTTAGAGGAAGCCTGATACAGTATAGAGCAAAGGAGGAGGTACAGTATGTCTTCAACAGACAAAATAAACCTGAATTCCAACTGGGATTCAAGCCAAAAGTTAGCAAGCAGTAGATCTGAAAAGATATCAGGAAAAGTATACTAGATTTCTTTATAACTTGAACAAACTACTTGAGCAATAGCATATGCCAAAAGAGAATCACCCTTTTTATCCACTCAAGGCTGGGGGATTTCCCTATAACCCCCAGTCCCAAAACATTCTTTATCAAGAGATGTCTTGGTTCCGTTTTTCTCTAAGAGACATATATAACCCAAGATACAAATGTGAAACTACACTCTAAATATTTCTCAACCTGGTATTATGCGGATTCACCAATAAGACAGGCAAAAGGAGTAGCAATCGGGTTTGAGAGGAATATAAGATTTATGGTTGAAAAGCTTTTGGTGGACCCTGAGGGTCAGATTTTATTTTTGAGAGGAAACCTGATGGGTATGGAGTGTACTGTGTCAAATATTTACTGTCCTAATAAAAATCCAATGGTATACCTGGAAGGGATATTAAGGAAACATATAGACTTTAAGAAGGGATGTCTGATTGGGGCAGGAGACTTACATTTTTGCATGGACCCAGAGATGGATGCGACATTGGGTGTCCGAGGAGGGGGGGCAGGAGTCTAATGTATTTAAAAAAACTCTTGCATCAATGCCAAGTGATAGATGCTTGGAGAGTGAAACACCCTGTAGAAAGGGACTATACCCTCCTCCCCTTGGCACATGGTCAGACCATGCTCCTGTCACGGTGAGACAACGGATTGGAATTGAGTAGAACAAAATGAATATGCGGCGATTAAATGAAACGCTATTACAAGATCAGGAAACTGAAAGAAAGATTAAAAGAGGAAATTGAACAATATTTTAGGTTAAATGAGAATGAAGAAGTGTCTGCGGTGACAGTGTGGGAAGCACATAAGGCCTACATTAAGGGGATTTTGATATTGATCAGGGCGGGGGAAAAAAAAGAACAGGGGAAGAAAATTAGGACAATAACGAAAGAATTATATAAGATGGAAAAATTGCATAAAAAGAAAATAGATATAGATGTACAGCATGAGATAACTAAGAGAGATGAGCTAAAAGGTCTTATGGAACAAAAAAATAGGAAGATTTTCAATGGGGTCTCGAAAGACAGAAATTGGTGGGGGAACAAACCAGGGAAATATTTAATGAGGAAGTTAAAGGAGAAGAAATGAAGAATTTTATTGAAAAAATTAAAGACAAAAGGAGAGATGGTTTCCTCAACCACTGACATCACTGAGGCATTCCAGAAATAATACATTAGCCTATATGGAGCAAAACATAAGAACCAAAAAGAAACAGAGGAAGAAAGAAAGGGGAAAATGCTGAAATATTTAAATGATCCTGGCTTACCCAAATTGGATGAAGTTAAGTTAGCAGCTTTAGAAGTTTAATCTTGCAAGAGGAAATAAACTTAGCATTAAAGAGCACCGCAGCTGGAAAGAGCCCAGGGCCAGATGGCTTTACAATGAGATATTATAGAAAATTTAGAAAACAACTAGTTCTCAAAATGTGTACATATATGAACGCATTGGGAAATGAAACAAAGATGAAGGAAGAGTCATTAAAAGCACATATCACAGTTATACCAAAGGAGGAGAAAGATGGATCACCCCACATACAGACCTAGTCCACATGGTTCACACGTCTGACCGGCAGCCATTTTGGATCTCTTTGGAATTTTACTATGTAAGTGTATTACTTGTTTTTACTACACCTATTGAATAAAATATACTACACTATTGGATACCTCTCTCTTGGACTTGTTTACTCTGCGAGCCCCCAAGGTGATTCCTGACACACGAGAGTGCACTACATCCCCCTGGTGGTTGATGACAGAAGGTGATTCCTGACACGAGTGATCGTGGAATATCCCTCTGGTGGCTGCCGACGGTACACCTGGAGACGACACAGAGCATCTGGAGGCTGCTGAATTGATGACCACCCTTCTAACAGTGTCCCTTATCCAGTGACCAGGAGTAGGTCTGTTTACTGCAATGCGCTGTCCTTTGTGCTATCTGGTTAGTGCAATCAACAGTCACATTCTATACCACAGATGTCATGGATTTCCCATGTCACCTTGAAAAATCCACTGATATATTGACTTTGGCACCATTGTCACTATACACACTATGCTTTGTTTTTATGATACCTTAGCATAAATTCAATCATTGGTTTCCGCACCAATCCCTTGATTTCTCATATGCATTTTATTTGATATACATTTTACTTGTTTATATTTGGTTTAGCGCTGCAATTTTTATGTTTTAGCTATTTATCAGGAGGCTTTTTGAGGTTTTGCCTTTTATGCCAGCGGCTTCTATCACTTTTACTACCTCATCCAGCGCTCGTTTTACCCTTCTTTTATTTACAAATAGAGGCCAGCTCCAGAGCTGTATACCGTTAATCTTTAGATTGTAAGCTCCTATTCATTCTGTACTGAAATGTATTGTAATTGTACTGTCTCCCTTATATTGTAAAGCGCTGTGCAAACTGTTGGCGCTATATAAATCCTGTATAATAATAATTAGTTTTAGCAGGATGTCTATTTTGCAAAGACACTTTCCTCTGCCCTATCGTAAAACAATAACTCAGTCCAGCCATCAAACATGACCTGTTAAACCATTAGAGCTCTAGGAATGCAGTGCGTGTCATAAAACGTCTATTCCACATGTAACAATTCCCCATACAATTCATAGAATTCAACAGGAACTGTGCACATTAATATTAGCTATATATTTGAATAGGGCATTTCATGCTGAACAAATCCAGGTCATACATGACTATGTTAGCACATAGGAAAGTGGAGAAAGCAGTCTCTTTCCTCCTGGGTGACAAAGGTACACTGTGTTTGGAATCCCTTTGAATATTAATCTGCCAGTTGCTAGAATACCACCTGCACATATTGGAGGTTATTAATATTAGTATGAAATTGTAGTTGGGACTTGGTCATAAACTTGGTGACCTACTAGCACCCATCCCCTAAACCCGATGATTGGTCAGTTGTTCTCAGACGACATCCCTTTAACCACTTGCCCTCCTGAGGATTTACCCCCCCTTAATGACCAGGCCTCTTTTTGCTACTCGGCGCTGCACTTATTCAACTGATAATTGCGCGGTCATGCAATGCTCTACCCAAACGAAATTTACGTCCTTTTTTTCACACAAATAGAGCTTTCTTTCGGTGGTATTTGATCACCTGTGCGATTTTTATTTTTCACGCTATAAACAAAAAAAGGTGTGTGCTGCACGGAGACACACTGATCCGGACAGATAAACTTTTCTGCCCCGATCAGCGTATCAGGAGCTGTCAGGGAACTGACAGAAAGCACAGCTACTGCAGCTGTGCTCTCTGTTAGTGATTGCCTCTAATCTCCGGGACATAGCCAGTAATGACCGGCTGTGACCTGGCGACTGACATCCGCGGCCGTGATCGGCGGGACAGGTAGGGCGGCGGCGTGCCTCGCGCACGCCCCCTACCTGTTTTGAAGACACACGTTTTATAACGTGGTTTTGCCCAGCCGTGCCGCCCTGCCAACGTATTTATACAGTGGCTGGGCGGCATGTGGTTAATATCATAGAAAAGGACTGACAGGCCTGGTGAAGGGAGCTCTCGTTTAACATCAGCCAAGAAACACCTTAACGAACTTGAGAGCCAAGGCAACATTCTTGCTTGGACAATTGGACTCTGCTAAACCAGGACTTTGCAAGTATTCTGCCTTCTTAACTTCTTTCTTTTATTTCTCTGTTGCTTTATTGTTCTATTTATGTATTTGTAACATCTTTTTCTGTGAATATTTTAATTGCACCATTTTGACCTTTTCAGTAATAAACCCTATTTTGAAAAACTGTCTCTAAAGATTTTAATGCAAACTAAAGAATCCCTGTCTCTTGCAGAATGCTACTGTATACAATAATTCTCTGAATAGACCTGTCTGTGGTGACAGTGTGTGTTGCAGACGCTTATGCTAAAATTATGGTGTTATTGCTAGGATTTGTGAGTTTCCTCCTTCTCTGTAAAAAGGCGGTGGTGGCAGTGTGAAGGGTTAATTGCGTAATTAACCTAACCCAGTAATAATCGCTCTCAGCGATTGTGGCCCCGAAAGAAGGAAAATCTTTGTGCAGGGTGCAGCTGAGAGTGGCATTGTTACACAAGTGACAGCGCGGTGTGAGATTGGCTGGTCCTTGGTCACAAGTTGGTGAGAGGCAGGGGTCGGGCACTGTGTTCCGTCACAGTACCTCCAAGTGATTAACGACTGATACAAATTTTACTCTTACTTTCCTGTACGTTATCTCTTAAAATGATATCACATAATGGCAGTCATTGTTAATGCAGAAGAATGGTGAATGTATGCTTGCTTGCTTTGTGTTACTTTTATTCCCCTTTTAGCCTGCATTCACACTTGAGTAGAGTTTATTCCTGGTGACTTTGAAGCATTTTCTTCAGACATTTTTCAAGCATATTACAGTCATAGTACAGGTATTTTACAAGTGTGTTTGAGAGTAAGAGAGCAGTTGTATAGGAGGAAATAAACTCTTCAAGCATAAAAGCGCATGCAAAAACACACGTTTTGTGTATTTACAGGCATTGCTATTGAAGTCTAAGGGATCAAAAATGCCTGAATACATTCAAAATAAAACTCATACGCTTTTTTGAGCATAGGGCATAGAGCATATGTCAACTAAGTGTACAATTGTGTACAGGGAGAATTAAAAATAATGGGATTCTGTGTAGTCAGGTGTGGGAAAACAAGTAATAAAATGCTCAAGCGTGAATGGAGACTTAATGCTACTTTGGGACACCCAGACAAAAAAAAACAGTTTGTGTAAATATTTTCAATGCATTGCAGGTGCTGTAAACAAAGTTGACCACGCTGCATTGTTTCTGCACAGAACTGTACTGGAACACATTGAAACGTCCTTGAATGTACTAAAACGCACATGTCCCTAACTACATTGAATACAAAGAAAAGTCACATTGTTGTGACTTAAATGACGTTCAAAGCACATTTTATGCCCAATTCATGCAAAACTCCACATAAGAGAAATGGCGCAACATTTTGTGGACTGATGAAAGTAAGATTGTTCTTTTTGGGTCTAGTGGTCGGAGACAGTTTGTCAGACGACCCCCAAACACTGAATTCAAGCCACAGTACACTGTGAAGACATTGAAGCATGGTTGCGCAAGCATCATGATATGGGGATGTTTCTCATACTACGGTGTTGGGCCTATTTATCGCATACCAGGGATCATGGATCAGTTTGAATACATCAGAATATTTGAAGAGGTCATGCTGCCTTATGATGAAGAGGAAATGCCCTTGAAATGGGTGTTCCAACAAGACAACGACCCCAAACACACCAGTAAATGTGCAACATCTTGGTTCCAGACCAACAAGATTGACATTATGGAGTGGCCAGCCCAATCCCCAGATCTTAATCCAATGGAAAACTTGTGGGGTGACATCAAAAATGCAGTTTCTGAGGCAAAACCAAGAAATAGAGAACTGTGGAATGTAGTCCAATCATCCTGGGCTGGAATACCTGTTCACAGGTGCCAGAAGTTGGTTGACTCCATGCAACACAGATGTACAGCAGTTCTCAGAAACAGTGCTTATACAACTAAATATTCATTAAGTGATTCAAAGGAAAGCAAAATCTTCAAACATTTTTCAGTTTATATAGTGAATATTTGAGTTTGTAAAGAAGAATACAAACACTGCTATTTTTTTGAACAGTCTAATATTCACTTTTCTTCAATTTGTTTAGAGGAACAACACAAATTTGATATATTTTTCTTCATGTTTTGATTTGGAATAGAATGTGTAGTGTTCCCAATGCATTTGTGTGCATGGAAATAAAAGCTATTAGAAGGATTTTGAGCTTTATTCACTTTTTTCAACACACTGCTATTATTTTGAACACAACTGTAGGTGACAGGTACTCTTTATTAGACATTCAGGGTTTATTAGATCCTGGATGTCTCATCTGTACTCTGCTACAGCTGATGGAACACAGATGGTGTTCCACCAGCTGCTTCCCCATGGGGGAAATGATGAGGAGCATAGATGATCCCAGCCAGGGATGTGCCCCCCACTGTGGATAGGGCTGGCACAGGGCTTCCCAGCTCTAGCAGTGATGAAGGAGGTGAAGATGTTGTCCCCCCTCCCTGGACAGGTCCATGATCGGGATGACAGAGAAGTGTCTACTCACAGCTCACTGATGTCCTCTTCCCCAATGGATGACGAGTAGTTGGGGGTTCCCTGGATCAATCCTGGCTGTCTCTGTCCACAATGCTGCCTGGTGCCTACCCTGCTCCTCCAATGGCTGCACACAGCCTGGCACCGGCTTCACAGTGTCCAGGGAGGGAGGCGGGCAGAGAGCTGACACCAGCACTGGTAAGATCCCAGGGATGGAGGAGGAGAGGAAGGGAAGATGGTTGCTAAAGGACGATTGAATGGCTGCAAATCTCCCCCCCCCCCCCAGAGTGGGGAGGAGACAAAGGCAGGCTGTCCTATGACATCCCCGCTCTGCACTACACTCCACCGCCACAGCCAGGTGGGTACAGGAACCACATTTCTCATTGGGGACACTGCGCAGAAGATAGCCTGAAACCAGTGGCAGTGACTGCGCCTGAACTAGGCGGCTGCCTAGTTCACATAGTGGTAGCGCCGACCCTGAGCACTGTATATCTTTTTTTATGGCAGTGAGTCAGAGGAAGAAATAAGCTAGTAGTTGGCTGATATCCCACTGAAACAGCATGAGACCTGAAATGGTAAAAGCTACATTCACACTGAGCTGAGTGTTTTCAGGTTTTTTTTCAAGCATTTTTTGTCAGGCTTTTTTTAGCATATTTGCAAATATTATGGGCGTTTTTTATTTAGGAATTTTTGCTGTGGCCAATAAAACCTGTGTAGATATGTCCTAGACACATACGACAGGAAAACTAGAATCAAGCACATGGCTGCTGTACACAGGAGTACTGTACCTTTCTTCTTGACCTAGGGAGCAGTGTAGCTGTTCCACTGGGGCAGCAAGTTTCTTTCCACTTCCTCTCAGGCTCTGGTGGCTCTTGTCCAGCTCTTATAATGGGGATCAGACCTGGACTGGCCATAAGGCACACCGGACATTTGCCCGGTGGGCTGGGGCCACATATCCTTACAAGATAGCTCCAGAGAGTGAGTCCGGGCCTTCAAGCACTTCCCTGAGCTACAAGCCATGGAGCAGCAGCTGGTGGTAATGGGGGTTGGGACCGGTGGGCTGCTCGTTAACTTCATCAGCCTGTGTATGTTCAGGAACATCTCCAGGGCCAGCCACGGGTGCTCGCATGGAGGAGGAGGCAGTGGACACAGGAGCACAGGAACACACATAGAGGGAAGAGGAACCGGGGCCGGAGTGAGAGATCAGCAGGAGAGGGGGTGACTCTTAACCAGGAAGAGAACAACAACAACATGGTAGAGAATCGAGCCAACAGGCCGTCTGTGGAGGTTGTAACGGGGAGCACAGTAAAGCAGTAAAGATCACTCCAAGTGTCAGAGCAACATGCCCATTACTGGGCCACATAGTGGCTGCTCCTTTTAAATGTGCTGATGCAGGTATTTTCTAACTATCGCTACATGTCAGTCCAGATAAGCAACATGCAGACATGGACACAGCCTGCTTTCCTCTATGGGTGGTTGGATAGAAACAGACCACCTGTCTGCTTCCATCCAACTGTTATCCGATCAGCCAGATGGATGGTTAACAGAACCCCATCCGTCTGTTTTTAGTGGATAGGATTGGATGTCGCTATGTGTCCGTTGACATCTACCGCTCCATAGAGGGCAATGGGTGGTCCGATCAGGTTCGCCTGAAAAACTGACCGATCTGCCTGTGTAAAAGGGGCTTCACCTTGAAAATATTGACATCAAATAGAATCTGATAGGAAATATCTGCATTGAAAGGAAAAGTTCACCTTTGGGAGCATGTTACACTTAACACCCATATTTAGGTTATAACATGCTCCAGCAGTCTCTCAACCCGCCCCCACACACACTTCCCATTCCTCCCCTGTGACAGTGGGTGGGGGGGTTCTTATCCTTGTATCCACTGTCACAATTTAAAAATAGTGCAGCTGTATGGGGCTCAGCCTGCATAGTTTTGCCATTTATTCACAGTGATCTGTGAGTGAATGAACTCCAATGAACTACAAGTCCTGTCTGTTACGGCAGCAGATGGCTTGAAGTCCACAATGAACTGCGAGGGTGCTGGTAAGTTCTCTCACAGCTCATTAATCTTCTAGCTCTTCAGAAATTGTCTGCCCATATCTCCTGTATACTGAATGATTTACATAATTCCAATGATTGATGAATTACAATGACTGAAACAAGGTAAATATAAGAAAAAGACAAAGAGAAATTAGTAGTTGTCATTATTTGTAATTTGGTTTAAAAAAAAACCCAAAAAAACAAAAAGGGCTGCTCAGGTTAAAATGTCCTATTTTTTGTCCCAGTCCGGGCCTGATGGCGATCCATGGGATCATAGATGCAGGGGTGGCCACGAATGAGAGCAATTAATGTCTCAGCTTCCAAGAGCAGACTCTCCTCAATTTTTATCACAAGATGTTTGATCACAAGATGTGTGGAGTGATGCTAGAAAAGGAGAGGAGAGCTGCTCTTTGAGCTGAAATGTCTGAAAAAACACTTTAAAAAAGCTCATTGCCAGCTGTTCAGACATTTTCCATTCAAGTCTATGTGGACAAAAAACACAATCTTCCTGAAAAGTAAGCACATGTACTTTTTTTAGTGACAGGTGTTTTGCTACAAGCAACAAAACAGTTACATGTGAACAGGGACCATTGAAATGAATGGTATTTTCCTTGTTGAGCGTATTCTGAGCGTTGAGCTTCGAGCTGAAAAACGCTCAAGTGTAAAATGGGCCTAAGGACACAAACTTCTGGTGAGTGGAAAATTATACTCAGGTGGTGCAACACACATTGCTGAAGTTTGTCACATTTTCAAGAGGTTGAAGACTATAGAAGGTTTGGTTCACATGTGTGCGGGTGTTTCAGATCATTTTCACATTAAACATAATTTTTTTTCTGTTCGATTTCTACTGCTACCCCTACTGCTCATGCACATTTTAATTAATTATTTTTTCAAATGATTGACCTACAATTAGAAAATATTTTTTTGGAAAAAAAAAACGTTAGTTCTTTAATTCATCTTAAAACGGGAATCGACTGTCGCCGGTAGCACAGCTAACCTAAGAAAAATCAAATGAGCAGTCTACTGACTCAATTTTTCTTTAGATTTTTTTATCCATGTATGGCTAGCTTTAGTAAAAGATATACAAAAGATATGTATTTAATGTCAGTATAAATACAGCTGTTCTGTGAAGCCCTCAGAGGTTTGTTAGAGAACATTAGAGAACATTAGTGAACAAACAGCATCATGAAGGCCAAGGAACACACCAGACAGGTCAGGGTTGTGGAGAAGTTTAAAGCAGGGTTAGGTTATAGAAAAAATAGCCCAAGCTTTGAACATCTCACGGAGTACTGTTCAATCCATCATCCGAAAATGACAAGAGTATGGCACAACTGCAAACCTACCAAGACATGGCCGTCCACCTAAACTGGCAGGACCGGGCAAGGAAAGCATTGATCAGAGAAGGAGCGGCCCATGGTAACTCTGGAGGAGCTGCAGAGATCCACAGCACAGGTTGGAGAATCTGTCCACAGGACAACTATTAGTCATGCACTCCAAAAATCAGGCAAGAAGAAATACATTTTTGAAATAAAGCCATAAGAAGTCCCGTTTGCAGTTTGCAAGAAGCTATGTGGGGGACACAGCAAACATGTGGAAGAATGTTGGTCAGATGAGACCAAAATTGAACTTTTTGGCTTAAAAGCAAAATGATACATGTGGTGGAACACTAATGCTGCACATCACCTTGAACACACCATCCCCACTGTGAAACATGCTGGTGGCAGCATTATGTTATGGGGATGCTTTTCTTCAGCAGGGACAGGTAAGCTGGTCAGAGTTGATGGGAAGATGAATGGAGTCAAATACAGGGCAATCTTAGAAGAAAACCTGTTAGTCTGCAAAAGACTTCAGACTGGGGCGGAGGTTCACCTTCCAGCAGGACAACGACCCTAAACATACGGCCAGATCTACAATGGAATGGTTTAGATCAAAGCATATTCATGTGCTGGTGGGTAATTGGGATGCGTGAAAGTGCTGGTGGGAATGAAGGAATGAGTGCTGGGGGTGGGGAGGATGGGATGAGTGGCAGTGCTATGGCGGATGGGATGAGTGGCAGTGCTGGGGGGAGGGTGGAATTAGCAGCAGTGTTGGGGGAGTGGAATTAGCAGCATTGCTGGGGAGGGTGGAATTAGTGGCAGTGCTGGGGGGGTGTAGAATTAGTGGCAGTGCTGGGGGGAGGGTGGAATTCATGGCAATGCTGGGGTGGAGGGTGGAATTGGTGACAGTGCTGGGGGTGAGGGTGGAATTAGTGACAGTGTTGGGGGGGAGGGGGGATTAGTGGCAGTACTGGGGGGAGGGTGGGATCAATGGCAGTGCTGTGGAGGGTGGAATTAGTGGCAGTGCTGGGAGAATGGGATGAGTGGCAGCTGGCTTCTCCATTAGGCTCGGCTCTATGAAGAAAAGGTCAGGAAAGCACTGTATATTAGCCGCTGGCTCAGCGGAAATCAAGGTCATCTGCTGATCTGAGGACTGTAATGGGGGCTATTATTGGAAACTATTATCACTGACAGTGTACTCACTTTGTTTCCAGCTCCTTGGTCTCTGCAGCAGTGACACCTATGCCAAGATCATGAGAAGGGGTCTCATCCAGCTCCCCCCCCCTTCACGGTCATTACAGCAGACCTCTAGTCTCTGCCCCCTGGCCATGCTGTGAAGTGAATAGGCAGCCACAGAGTTGCTGGTCACAGGTCCGCTGACCTTTAGTATCCACCCCCTGGCCATGTTGTGAAGTGAATGGGCAGCCACAGAGAGTGTGGGCGGATGGCTATGGAGAGGCTGGGTGGGCACGGTGCGGGCTCAAGAGTCAGACCAGCTGCCACAGTTGCTTTGAGTCCCAGAAGGACTTGCGGCCCTGGACCTCCAAGCAAGTGCCTGGTGTGCCCTGTGGCCATCCAGCACTGGTTGGAGATGTACTACTTGGTGTTTTACTCTGGGCTTACACTATGCCATTGTGATAATAGTTTATTTGTGTTAGTGTGATGCAGTGCCATACATTTTTAATTCGTGCCCCAACACACTAAAGCTGGCCATAAACAGAGAGAAATCTGGCTGGTTCAGCAGGGAGTGGATGGATTTTGATCCATGTGTGGAAATTTACTTCTGTTGAATGGATAAGTTGCAAAACGTTTGTTGAGAGTCCCGCTGTCAGAATACAATGTTCCCGGGGGGGAGGGTAAGGATTGCTCCATCCACCTGATTTATATGGATGAACTAATCCGTTCACCTTTTTTTGTCAATCATTTGCCCTAACATAATACAGTGGACAAGTGTGAACCCAGACGTAGGGAGAATAAACTGTTAGACAGGGTCAAATCAGTTTGTTGCAGGCTGGCTGGTAAGTGAGCTAATAATTTTGACATGCGTCGCCTTTCCATGTGATCCTTTCTGCAAAGGTCAGTTATAGGTTGGGGTGGTTGCAATTTGTTTGTACTGTTAGGGAGAATAAAATCATCCATATATGGATCCGAATTTGGCTGGTTCATCAGAGAACAACAAGTATCGATCCACTTGTGTACAATCAGCCTGTCAAGTTTTTCCCAAATGACCAGACCAGTGCCTCTGGCTATAGCATTGCTGCAATCTGAGGGTCCATTCAGCTGCCCCTCAACACAGCAAACTATCTGCCCCTGCATGCCTGTGTGAATGTAGCATGAGCTGTAGAAGATGCATAGAGATTGGAGGGGAGCTAGCAGCACTTACATTGATTATCAGCACCTCTAAGTCCGTGAGGATAAACTACTTCTGTTATGTAATGGAGTTGGTATGCTGCTCTCATGCCCTCCCACAGACCAGGTTCTCTCTCTCCCCTCCCATGAAGTTATGTTTGGAAGTTTCTTCCCTGCGTTAACACTGGTTTTACAACCTCTCAGACACATCTAGTTGCTGTAAGACTTGCCTGTGTCCTACTTTTCATCAAGACAGAGCCCTCACACAGTAGCTGTCAGGATTTACTACATGAAGGAGAGATGCTCACTAAAGCTGCCTGAAGGGAGGGGGAAAACAGCAACAGAACCGTGACACAGACTGCAAGTGCTCCGAGCTCAGCCAATCACAAATCAGATAATATCTGAACTGCACTGTAAGTTTTACAGACAGGAGCACAGTGCCTGTTTTTTTTACAGTCCCTCCCCTCAATACCAGATAGTTGATAACTCTGCTCTGGAGAGAGGGTTCAGACCCCCCTGACCCCCCTCTTATCTACACAACTGCCAAAACCCTATAAACACTTTGAAACACAAGCATTCATTGTTAGAAAAGAGCAACTTAAAAAAGAGGCAGTCAGTCCCAATATAATTCTGCTTATGTAGACAGTTCAAGCTTATCAACATGTACTTTTAAATCTACTTGTTCTTTTAATGTCTTCACTGTTTGTCTATGGGATTCCTTTACACATTCCTTGGCATCAAGAAGTGATACGCTATTACAACAAGCAATATACATAAACCTGTATATGTCAGTTGTGTGTTTTACTGCATGTGCAAGGACTAGTCAAAGTAATTTTGATATTGCTATTACTGCTCCTCTCTAAATATACAGAGCGCATAATGGAAGCCTGGGAGAAAAGCCAAATCTTTACCAATTGTTACTATCAATTCACCTTTCTGAAAAGCAGAGTTCCTAATCCCAAGATTACTGCCATGGCAGTGTATGCCCTTGTGTTTGTCTTCTCTGTCAACAAATGAAAAAATAAACCAAGAACTATACTGTTTTGCTTCTTATTTTAAAGATACAGTTTTATGGACAACAGGGCTAATTATGTAACATAACATTTGTGCATTATGGGTGTTTATTAGTTACTTTTGTTAAAGACTCTTGCATACGGTCATTATTTTCAGCATATGGGTGTACAGATTAAAATATGTCTGCCCTGGGGCACCTAGGAATCACAGCTGCAGTGTATTTTTGCCCTTAGGTAGCATTATAGAAAACACAGTATGCACCTATACACATGTAATCACCAACTTCAGAGTTTACTCACACACACCTGTGGGCATAGTTTTCAAAACATAAAATGTGCCAGCGGTTACTATAATGCATTCCTATGGGCAAAAATAAACTGCTGCTGTGGCTTTTGAGTCCTACCATAACAGTCACATTTAACTTTGTACAACCATACACTGTAAATTACGTCCATGTGCAAGAGCCCTGAAGGCTTACTTCAGGTAATCTCTATCTAAACTCTATGCAGATATAAAAAGACACAAAGCAGTTTTGTAATCACTAATACAACATTAAACCTGACAACACAGCCAGATTGGTAACCTATTTTACAATGTACATATACTGCAATTAAAGTGGTTGTAAAGGCTCCTTTTTTTTTTTCTTTAAATAATGAGCATGTCATACTTACCTGTTCTATGCAATGGTTTTGCCCAGAGCGGCCCCAAATATCCTGTTCTGGGGTCCCTCATAGGCACTCTTGGATCCTCCTTTCCCAATGTGCCTCTGATCCCAAGTTAAGCTGTGTGCAACCATAGACACACATAGCAAGGCTTGGCCCATCCCCTCCTCACAGAATCTGAATGACAGCAACTGGACTCAATGGCTCCCACTGCTCTCAGCCAAGCTTTTGAGAGCATAGAGAAGAAAAGACCTAAAGCAAGGCACAACGCTGGATCATTACAGGACTTGGGTAAGTGTTTATGGGTGGGGCTGGGGGGCACTGGTATTGGAAAGTTTTTTGCCTTAATGCAGAGAAATACACTTTAAGCAATACAGCTTGGTTTCCTCCGCTGGACTTTGAAGGAACAGCAGTAGACTGAAGAGTTCCGACCTCTTCTCTCTTCTCCTGTCAATATGTTCAATATTGCAACAAATTTGGTTGGTTCCTAGTCTATTGCCACTTCCAACTCCTGAAAGGGTGAAGTGAAATTTTCTCTTTAAAGGCTAGATTCATCTTTAAGAAAAAATAAAATCAATGGATCATTGGTACAATGTCAGGCTCCTGAAAACTCTTCCTCTAACTCCCTGTGCATACCTCTATACGGCCTTTCAGTCAGAGAGCTGGAGGAAGTGTAAATGGACTATGAGTGCTTTAATTACATCACTTGTGTCCCATTGAGAACTTCAAATTCATCTGCCACGGTGACATATGGGATTTGTAGTTTATTCATTCACAGATCTCTGCATACATACATCTGTACATATCCATCTAATACTACCCAGACAACACTGCAGTGATTTTACTGCATAATGAAAAGTGTTTTCACATTGACATAGGTCTGCTAGAAGGATAATAGGTAACACAGCCATGTTATGAGAGGAGGGAGAGTCACATTAAAGGATAAGAATCTGGTATCTGCCAAAACCTCTGTGCAAAGAACTATCTAGTGCTGGGGTCTTGCTGTTGAAATCCTTATTATTGATTTTATGTGCGGCCATTGTTGACCTCATTTTTTGAAAATGCTGGTTGCCTGGCTCTCATGATGATCCACTGGCTTCAATACTTTTCTGAGTTGCTGACCCATAGCATGTATGGCTACTGTACACCGGTGGTGGACTGACCATTTGAGAACTCGGGCACTGCCCGAGGGCCCTGGGTCAGTAGGGGGCCCTATGAGATGCCCCTGGTACCTGTTTTCTGGGTGTAGTTTGAGTGTGGGCGAGGACACAGGGCCCCATGATCCCCTATTGCCTGGGGGCCCCATGAGTTGTCAGTCCGCCCCTGCTGTACACATAGCTCTTTAGTCTAGAAATAACCAGTTGAAGCCTGTGTGAACTAGGCCTTGAGGAGAAGAATATTTTATAAAGGGAGACAACTTATTAAAAAATATATATATTCAGGCGTTACAAACACATAAACAGCACAATATATATGATTTATTTTCCAGTAAGGTCTGGGGAAACCATCACATACAATAGCATGTTTAACCAGTTGTGGACTAAAGGTGTGCAGCTCTACAAAACATTAACAAAGTGCACAAGATGTATGCAGATCCTGTTCCCCTCCTCCCACTGAAGCTCCCCTTTGCTACTCTATGTCTGAAACCTACTATATATCATTGCAGTAGCTGTTGTACAAAAGAAACATTTGTAGTGTTTGTAATACTGTCCAGGGGCTTCATTCAGAAATACAAAGTAACAACATTGTTGTTACATTGCATTTTCTTTTGCAGATCAAAGGGGTGACCTAATATTTGTGGCCTCAAATAAAGCAACTTTACTATAAAAAAAATTAAAAGAAAATGTGTTCTTATATAACACCTTATTCACCCTTGTTGAACACTAATCAGCCCTAAATAACTCCTTTCTCCCTTTAGCTATTCTTTTTCTGCTTATTAGTTTTTTACTACATCGACCATAATTATGAATTTTTTTTTTATTTTCATTTGTTTTGCCAAATTAAAAAAAAGGTATGTTATTTGTAAAAAAAAAACATCTGCAATGCTTTGTGCCAGAATTGAATTGTTATTGTTCTTTTAAACAGGACAAACTATAGAATAAAATAATACTTTTTATCTAAAGTAACATTATTTTAAAAGCAGAGCTGTTAAAAGTAGACAAAAGAGAATGTTTACCATCTTTTGTTCTTTAGACAGCATGTAAAATAAAAGATTTTTTGAAGTACAATATCACCAAAGAAAGTAGTGTTTATCTTGAAAAAAAAAAATATGCATTACTTCTAAGGATTCACAAAGGTATTGCTGAATCAGTAGGCCCATAGCAGAAATGTAAAAAATGGTCTGGTCCATAAGGGATATAGAGATGTGAGTGAAGAACTGGTTAAAGTGGAGTTCCACTCAAAAGTGGAAGCTCCACTAGTTTGCCCTCACAACCCCCACCCCCACCCCCTATTGCCATATTTGGCACCTTTTTGACAGGTACCCGCTCCCACTTCCGGGAGCGGGTACTACACTAGACATGGAGCACAGTGTGGTCAGTCCTTTAGCTGTGCTGGGAACTCAGCCTGCTCACCTCCAATGATCAGCCTTTGCCTGACACCCACCCCCTGCACTGCCTTTAACTGGGAATATAAGTGTACTTCTGTTTCTCCTCCCCCAGCTACTATGCAGCTGAGACTAGAGGGCATATGTCCACTTATGAAAAAAGAAAAAAGGTATTTATAATGTTTTTTATATCTATACACAAATGTTTTACTTTTCATTTCTATTTTAAACTCTTTGGGGTTGATTTACAAAAGACAAATAGGTTGTGCACTGAAAGTGCAGTTTCTTAAGATCTGAGGGGAACATGCATGGAAATGAAAAAAACTGTATTTTTGCTTGCACATGATTAGATAAAAGAAATCAGCAGAGCTTTGCCTCATTTCAGAGCCTCCTCTCAGATCTAAAGCAACTGCACTTGCAGTGCACAGTATATTTACCTTTAGTAAATCAGCCCCAATGCTGTTTTACATGGGGAGGGTTTACAATCACTTTAAGATGGTAATGATATCATTTGGTTCCTTACCTGAATGTTGATTAATAAGCATTCAGTTTTAATTTGATACCATAGAAAGCTTATACATGAGGTTTTCTATGTGTGAGAAAAGAAAAGGAGCCCAATAGGTATGTGCACCACAGTGCCATTCACAACACACCTACTAGTGTGCTAGCAAAAATGTAGTAGGTGCAATTTTTGGTCTGTTATGGTGCGTTAAGTAGCACACCTTGGCGTGCAATTTACTGTGCATGTGTTAAAATGGAACTAACCCTAACTTGTCCAAAATTGCAAGCAGGCAGCTCTTTATTGCAGAAGACATGCTATGTCTCTTCTGCAATAATACATACTTTTTAACCTGGTACACCGAGCTGCACAACTCAGAGTTCATTCCCGCACACTCCCGCTCTGCCAGAATGATCTACTCCAGTGTGCATGCATGGGATGACGTTAACCCGCACTGGCCAATCAAGAGACTGAAAACCCAGCACTTGGAGAGAAGATGACAGAAACCAGCAAGGGATGTAACTGTCAAAATTGCTGGAAGGCAGAGATGAGTATTTTAGGGAATTTAGTTCTGCTTTAAGTGCATTCAACTGGCTGCCCTGGTGTGAATTAGCTTGTGTGTTTAGGAATCTATCTTCAGAGGAAACCAGTGGAGGTTTCTCAGATCACCAGAATACAGACAAAAGGGGTGGCTAGTGTACAATGGTAATGCCTGCAGAAAACTGTGCTGTTCTCCCTATGCAGCTCCATGCTTTATTTTATATTTTGTCTGGAGTATTCCTATTTCTTTCCATAAAAGGTTTATATCACTACATCACTATTTCTATCAGAATTGCCATTCAACCATGCCCTATAAATCACACGCATATTTTGGCCTCAGCCATTTATAGGACCCTCCATCATGCTTCCATCTTCTTTTATGGCCCCACATTTTCACGGTGATGACATCATTATTGTTTATAGGACAACACAGGGCTGTGTAAACCTCTAAATGAGAAAACTTACTATGGGATAGGAACAACATTATTTTAGGAATTTACAACTTGAGGGGAATTTAAAGGTAATTGAATCTTTCAAGTGAAGCCAATTACATTGTTAAATTGGATGCTTGCATTTATTTATATACTGATACCAACTGTGTGGCGTTCCCCAAGTTTGCCATCCTTCTAATAGATTTGCTAATGGAAAGAACTGCATAAACACTGCCAGGAATAGGAAGCACAGAACATATTTATCTCAGCTTGACCCTGTCTAGATAAGAAAACCTCCTTCACATAACTAATGATGTGGTGGCCATATCAGATGCCTCCATTTAAGAGCTGCATACTATTAATGCATCTGTGTGCTGAATATATATAACCCCTCACTGCAGAGGAACAAAATACATAACCACGAACAATGTGTTGCAACTCAAAAAAAAAAATAAAAAAATGTATAGATATATATAACACACACACACACACACACACACACACACACACACACACACACACACACACACACACACACACACACACACAGACACACTGATCAGCTGTCATTTTATGAACACTGACAGGTCAAGTGAATAACATTGATTATCTTGTTACAATGGCATCTGTAAGTCAGTGGAATATATTAGGCAGAAAGTATAATATATGTCCCTGAAGTTGATGTGCTGAAAGCAAAAAAAACGGGCATTGCAGTTTGTTGTGTATGGGCCTGCATAGCCGCAGACCGGTCAGGGTACCCATGCTGGCCTGTGTCCATAGCCAAAAGCACTTATAATGGGAACATAAGCATCAGAAATGGACCACGGAGCAAGGTGGCCTGGTCCGATGAATCATGCTTTCTTTTACATCATGTGGGTGGCTAGGCGCATGTCTGTCACTTACCTGGGGAAGAGAAGAATGCAAGCCGGCTGCAGTGTAATGCTTTGGCAATATTCTGCTGGGAAGCCTTGGGTCCTTCCATTCATGTGGATGTTACTTTGACACATACCACCTACCTAAACATTGTTGCTGACCAACTGTATTCCCTGAAGACAATGGACTTTTTCAGCTGGATAATGTGCCCTCACACACTGCAAAAATGGTCAAAGAATGGTTTGAGGAACACAACAATGAGTTTGAAGTGTTGATTTGGCCTCCAAATTCTGCAGATCTCAATCCAATCAAGCATCTGAGAGATGTCTTCTTTCTGACAGGAGTTACTCTGTAGTCACTGCTGTCAGTGAGGTGCCAGAGAACGGAGTGGCTGAATCTCTCTGTGTGCCCGGTCCCCATATCAGCACTGCGCCCAGGGCATGTGTTCCTTCTGCCCCTTTTCTTTATCCTGACCCTACTCTCACCCCTCTTCCCAACTCGCTTTTTCGAAAATTATTATTTTTCTTGAGGTTTATGTTTGTGAGACTATCCCATGTAGCACAGTAATTAGAGTGTGTTTTGTGGGTACACCTGTGTGATCTATTTTTAAATCCTGGGCTCACCTGTTTGATCTATTTTTAGATCCTAGGCTAAACTGTTCAATCTTTTTTTAGATCCTGGTGTCAACTACTATCCAATCTATTTTTAGATCCCAGGATCAACTGTGTGATCTATTTTTAGATCCTGGACTGAACTGCACAATCTATTTTTAGATCCTTGGCTCAACTGTGTGAGCAATTTTTATGTCCTTGGCTCAACTGTGCAATCAATTTTTAGATACTGAACTCAACTGTGTGATCAATTTATAGATTCTGGGCTCACCTATTCAATCTATTTTTAGATCCTGGGCTCAACTGTTTGATCTAACTCTTGAACCTTTGTTTTTACTTTCATTGGAATATACTGTGTATACAGTATGTGTGAATATATATATATATATATATATACAGTCATGGCCGAAATTGTTGGCACCCTTGATATTTTTCCTGAAAATCAAGTATTTCACACAAAAAAGGTATTGCATTAACACATGTTTTGCTATACACATGTTTATTCCCTTTGTATGTATTGGAACAAATATAAAACAGAGGCAGAAAAGCAAATATGACATAATGTCACACAAAACCCCAAAAATGGGCTGGACAAAAGTATTGGCACCCTTAACTTAATATTTGGTTGCACACCCTTTGGAAAACATAACTGAAATCAGTCGCTTCCTATAACCATCAATAAGCTTCTGACACCTCTCACCCGGAATTTTGGACCACTCTTCCTTTGCAAACAGCTCCAGGTCTCTCTTATTGGAAGGACACCTTTTCCCAACAGCAATTTTAAGATCTCTCCACAGGTGTTCAATGGGATTTAGATCTGGGCTCATTGCTGGCCACTTCAGAACTCTCCAGCGCTTCTTTGCCATCCATTTCTGAGTGCTTTTTGACGTATGTTTGGGGTCATTGTCCTGCTGGAAGACCCAGGATCTTGGACGCAAACCCAGCTTTCTGACACTGGGCCCTACAGTGCGACCCAAAATCCTTTGGTAATCCTCAGATTTCATGATGCCTTGCACACAGTCAAGGCACCCAGTGCCAGAGGCAGCAAAACAACCCCAAAACATCATTGAACCTCCACCATATTTTACCGTAGGTACTGTGTTTTGTTCTTTGTAGGCCTCATTCCGTTTTCGGTAAACAGTAGAATGATGTGCTTTACCGAAAAGCTCTATCTTGGTCTCATCTGTCCACAAGACGTTTTCCCAGAAGGCTTTTGGCTTACTCAAGTACATTTTGGCAAACTGTAGTCTTGCTTTTTTATGTCTCTGTGTCAGCAGTGGGGTCCTCCTGGGTCTCCTGCCATAGCGTTTCATTTCATTTAAATGTCGACGGATAGTTCGCGCTGACACTGATGCTCCCTGAGCCTGCAGGACAGCTTGAATGTCTTTGGAACATGTTTGGGGCTGCTTATCCACCATCCGGACTATTCTGCGTTGCAATCTTTCATCAATTTTCCTCATCCGTCCACGACCAGGGAGATTAGCTACAGTGCCATGGGTTGCAAACTTCTTGATAATGTTGCGCACTGTGGACAAAGGCAAATCTAGTTCTCTGGAGATGGACTTGTAACCTTGAGATTGTTGATATTTTGCCACAATTTTGGTTCTCAGGTCCTCAGACAGTTCTCGTCTCCTCTTTCTGTTGTCCATGCTTAGTGTGGCACAGACAGACACACAATGCAAAGGTTAAGTGAACGTCTCTCCTTTTTATCTGCTTTCAGGTGTGATTTCTATATTGCCCACACCTGTTACTTGCCCCAGGTGAGTTTACAGGAGCATCACATGCTTGTAACATTCTTATTTATCCGCAGTTGTGAAAGGGTGCCAATACTTTTGTCCAGCCCATTTTTGGAGGTTTGTGTGACATTATGTCGAATTTGCTTTCTTTCCTCCCTTTTTTTGTTTTGTCCCAATACACACAAAGGGAATAAACATGTGTATAGCAAAACATGTGTTAATGCAATACGTTTCGTGAGAAATACATGATTTCCTGGAGAAATATCAAGGGTGCCAACAATTTCGGCCATGACTGTATATAGTTCCACTAAGTTTTCCCACCTTTCCTAAGGAGTATCTCCATTTTCCAGAGTGCTGCAAAGCTAGTGTGCTAGTGTAGAGCTAGTGTAGAGAACCAAAGCTAGTGTGCCCAGTGATAATACAAACTGACCCATTGAAACTCTGTATCCAGCACCTCGCTTTTACTAGTGTTTAAATACAATAGCTGACTGTGTAGATTACTTCATCCATGCTGTTTAACATGGATGGGGAAGTTGACTTATTTATCTACAGTTGCAAGAAAAAGTATGTGAACCCCTTGGGATTACGTGGAGTTTTGCATGAATTGGGCATAAAATGTGCTCTGAACGTCATCTAAGTCACAACAATAGAAGAACACAGTCTGCTGAACATAATACTACACAAACATTAGATGTTGCCATGGTTTAATTGCACATAACATGTAAACATTCACAGTGCAGGGAGGAAAAAGTATGTGAGGCCCTAGCTTAATGACTTCTCCCAGAGCTAATTGGAGCCAGGAGTGAGCCAACCTTGACTCCAATCAGTGTGATGATATTGGATGTGTTGCTGACAGCTGTCCTGCCCTTAAAAAACACACACCTGTTTTGGGTTTACTGGTTTCAAGAAGCACTGTCTGATGTGAACCATGCCTCGCAGAAAAGAGCTCTCAGAAGACCTACGATCAAGAATTGTTGACTTGCATGAAGCTGGAAAGGGTTACAAAAGTATCTCCAAAAGCCTTGATGATCATGTGTCCACGGTAAGACAGACTGTCTACAAATGGAGAAAGTTTAGCACTGTTGCTACTCTCCCTAGGCGTGGTCGTCCTGTAAAAATGACTGCAAGAGCACAGCGTAGAATGCTGCATGAGGTAAAGAAGAATCCCAGAGTGTCAGCTAAAGACCTACAGAAATCTCTGGCACATGCTAAAATTTTTGTTGACACATTTACAATAAGGAAAACATTAAACAAGAATGGAGTACATGGGAGGACACCACGGAGGAAGCCATTGCTGTCCAAAAAGAATATTGCAGCACGTTTGAAGTTTGTAAAAGAGCACCTGGATGTTCCACAGCACTACTGGCAAAATATACTGTGGACAGATGAAGCCAAGATTGAGTTGTTTGGGAAGAACACAACACTATGTGTGGAGAAAAAAAGGCACAGCACACCAACATCAAAGCCTCATCCCCACTGTAAAACATGGCAGAGGGAGCTTCATGGTTTGGGGCTGCTTTGCTGCCTCAGGGCCTGGACGGATTGTTGTCATCGATGGGAAAATGAATTCCAGAGTTTATCAAGACATTTTGCAGGAAAATGTACGACCATCTGTCCGCCAACTGAAGCTCCGCAGAGGATGGGTGATGCAACAGGACAATGACCCAAAGCATACAAGTAATTCAACAAAACAATGGCTGCAACAGTACAGAATACACCTTCTGGAGTGGCCCAGTCAGAGTCCTGACCTCAACCCGATTGAAATGCTGTGGCATGACCTTAAGAGAGCGATTCACACCAGACATCCTAAGAATATTGCTACACTGAAACAGTTTTGTGAAGAGGAGTGGTCCAAAATTACTCCAGATCGTTGTGCAGGTCTGATCTGCAACTACAGGAAACGTTTGGTTGAGGTTATTGCTGCCAAAGGAGGGTCAACCAGTTATTAAGTCCAAAGGTTCACATACTTTTTCCTCCCTGCACTGTGAATGTTTACATGTTATGTGCAATTAAACCATGGCAACATCTAATGTTTGTGTAGTATCATGTTCAGCAGACTGTGTTCTTTTATTGTTGTGACTTAGATGACGCTCAGAGCACATTTTATGCCCAATTCAAGCAAAACTCCACGTAATCCCAAGGGGTTCACATACTTTTTCTTGCACCTGTAATTTATCTTAACTCATATATCTCATTACCACCACATAAAAATTCGGTTGGAGTAACACTCTATGTTTCAACACAGTTCACATATAGCCCGAACATCAATAAACAGTTATAAGGATTTAGGTGTCTCTTAGTTATTTAAGCAAAATAAGTGTATTCAAAATTACATGTTATTGTTGCGGAGTAGAGGGATTTTTCCTGAGCACCAACAGGCCTCTGGATTGAGCTGTCCAGCACAATGCAAATCTACTGTAAGAAGCTCCAGGATGCACTCTAAGCACTTTCTTTGGTGCAAATGTGTGCAAAGACAATGTGTCCTGTGGGGTTCTTATAGATATACAGGTTAGGAAATGCTACACCAAGGTCAGTGTTGGATCTACCAGTTCAGACACACATTTCTTCCCATTATTAATACAAATAATGCAATCTCACATCAGCATATCCAATAGAAACTAGAAAATTTCTTAGAACCCCCAAACATTATATATAGAGATGAGCGAATCGAAGTATCCGAAGTGGAATTCGAGTCGAATATCGGAAAAATTTCGATTCGTGCCGAATCCGAAAAATAGCCTAATTCGGACGCGCGAATCGAAATTTTTCAGAAAATGGCGGCTGACATGTGCGGCGACGGAGCGGGGATGTCTGGGAAGGCGCGCAGACAAGGCGCGCTGACCCATAATGCATTCCTCAACTACATGTGATCGCATCAGCCAATCAGCAGCCAGCCAGCCAGCACTGTGTAATGGTCGAGCTATAAATAGCGGCCATTTTGGAATTCTTCATTTGCCTGCAGTTATTGAACAGAGGCAGACCGCTCTGTACTAGGGACAGGGACAGAGTTAGGGCCACAGAAACGATAATTGGGGACAGAGAAAAGTTACTTAGGGACAGAGAACCATTACTCAGGGACACAGACTTGTTAATGAGGGCCACAGAATCGTTATTTAGGGACAAAGAAACGCTAGTTAGGGCCACAGAATTCATAATCAGGGACAGACAGAATTGTTACTCAGTGCCAGAGAATTGTTACTTAGGGCCACAGAAACGTTATTAGGGCCACAGAATTTTTACTCAGGGACAGACAGAATTGTTACTGAGTGCCAGAGAATTGTTACTCAGGGACAGACAGAATTGTTACTGAGTGCCAGAGAATTGTTACTTAGGGCCACAGAAACTTTAATTAGGGCCACAGAATTTTTACTCAGGGACAGACAGAATTGTTACTGAGTGCCAGAGAATTGTTACTCAGGGACAGACAGAATTGTTACTGAGTGCCAGAGAATTGTTACTTAGGGCCACAGAAACTTTACTTAGGGCCACAGAATTTTTACTCAGGGACAGACAGAATTGTTACTGAGTGCCAGAGAATTGTTACTCAGGGACAGACAGAATTGTTACTGAGTGCCAGAGAATTGTTACTCAGGGCCCCAGAAACTTTACTTAGGGCCACAGAATTTTTACTCAGGGACAGACAGAATTGTTACTGAGTGCCAGAGAATTGTTACTCAGGGACAGACAGAATTGTTACTGAGTGCCAGAGAATTGTTACTTAGGGCCACAGAAACTTTACTTAGGGCCACAGAATTGTTACTCGCACAGACACAGAATTGTTACTCGCACAGACACAGAATTGTTACTGAAGGCCACAGAACTGTTACTTAGGGCCACAGAATTGTTACTCGCACAGACACAGAATTGTTACTCGCACAGACACAGAACTGTTACTGAGGGCCACAGAACTGTTACTTAGGGCCACAGAATTGTTACTCGCACAGACACAGAATTGTTACTCAGGGCCACAGAACTGTTACTTAGGGACAAAGAAACGCTAGTTAGGGCCACAGAATTCATACTCAGGGACAGACAGAATTGTTACGGAGTGCCAGAGAATTGTTACTCAGGGCCACAGAAACTTTACTTAGGGCCACAGAATTTTTACTCAGGGACAGACAGAATTGTTACTGAGTGCCAGAGAATTGTTACTCAGGGACAGACAGAATTGTTACGGAGTGCCAGAGAATTGTTACTCAGGGCCACAGAAACTTTACTTAGGGCCACAGAATTTTTACTCAGGGACAGACAGAATTGTTACTGAGTGCCAGAGAATTGTTACTCAGGGACAGACAGAATTGTTACTGAGTGCCAGAGAATTGTTACTTAGGGCCACAGAAACTTTACTTAGGGCCACAGAATTGTTACTCGCACAGACACAGAATTGTTACTCGCACAGACACAGAACTGTTACTGAGGGCCACAGAAACTTTACTTAGGGCCACAGAATTGTTACTCGCACAGACACAGAATTGTTACTCGCACAGACACAGAATTGTTACTGAAGGCCACAGAACTGTTACTTAGGGCCACAGAATTGTTACTCGCACAGACACAGAATTGTTACTCGCACAGACACAGAACTGTTACTGAGGGCCACAGAACTGTTACTTAGGGCCACAGAATTGTTACTCGCACAGACACAGAATTGTTACTCAGGGCCACAGAACTGTTACTTAGGGACAAAGAAACGCTAGTTAGGGCCACAGAATTCATACTCAGGGACAGACAGAATTGTTACGGAGTGCCAGAGAATTGTTACTCAGGGCCACAGAAACTTTACTTAGGGCCACAGAATTTTTACTCAGGGACAGACAGAATTGTTACTGAGTGCCAGAGAATTGTTACTCAGGGACAGACAGAATTGTTACGGAGTGCCAGAGAATTGTTACTCAGGGCCACAGAAACTTTACTTAGGGCCACAGAATTTTTACTCAGGGACAGACAGAATTGTTACTGAGTGCCAGAGAATTGTTACTCAGGGACAGACAGAATTGTTACTGAGTGCCAGAGAATTGTTACTTAGGGCCACAGAAACTTTACTTAGGGCCACAGAATTGTTACTCGCACAGACACAGAATTGTTACTCGCACAGACACAGAACTGTTACTGAGGGCCACAGAAACTTTACTTAGGGCCACAGAATTGTTACTCGCACAGACACAGAATAGTTACTCGCACAGACACAGAACTGTTACTGAGGGCCACAGAACTGTTACTTAGGGCCACAGAATTGTTACTCGCACAGACACAGAATTGTTACTCAGGGCCACAGAACTGTTACTTAGGGACAAAGAAACGCTAGTTAGGGCCACAGAATTCATACTCAGGGACAGACAGAATTGTTACGGAGTGCCAGAGAATTGTTACTCAGGGCCACAGAAACTTTACTTAGGGCCACAGAATTTTTACTCAGGGACAGACAGAATTGTTACTGAGTGCCAGAGAATTGTTACTCAGGGACAGACAGAATTGTTACGGAATGCCAGAGAATTGTTACTCAGGGACAGACAGAATTGTTACTGAGTGCCAGAGAATTGTTACTTAGGGCCACAGAAACTTTAATTAGGGCCACAGAATTTTTACTCAGGGACAGACAGAATTGTTACTGAGTGCCAGAGAATTGTTACTCAGGGACAGACAGAATTGTTACGGAGTGCCAGAGAATTGTTACTCAGGGCCACAGAAACTTTACTTAGGGCCACAGAATTTTTACTCAGGGACAGACAGAATTGTTACTGAGTGCCAGAGAATTGTTACTCAGGGACAGACAGAATTGTTACGGAGTGCCAGAGAATTGTTACTTAGGGCCACAGAAACGTTATTAGGGCCACAGAATTGTTACTCAGGGACAGACAGAATTGTTACTGAGTGCCAGAGAATTGTTACTTAGGGCCACAGAAACTTTAGTTAGGGCCACAGAATTGTTACTCAGGGACAGACACAGAATTGTTACTGAGGGCCACAGAACTGTTACTTAGGGCCACAGAATTGTTACTCGCACAGACACAGAATTGTTACTGAGGACCACAGAACTGTTACTTAGGGCCACAGAATTGTTACTCGCACAGACACAGAATTGTTACACAGGGACACAGAACTGTTACTGAGGGCCACAGAACCGTTACTTAGGGCCACAGAATTGTTACTCGCACAGACACAGAATTGTTACTCGCACAGACACAGAATTGTTACTCGCACAGACACAGAATTGTTACTGAGGGCCACAGAACTGTTACTTGGGGCCACAGAAACGTTAATCAGGGACACAGAATTGTTACTGAGGGCCACAGAACTGTTACTTAGGGCCACAGAATTGTTACTCGCACAGACACAGAATTGTTACACAGGGACACAGAACTGTTACTGAGGGCCACAGAACCGTTACTTAGGGCCACAGAATTGTTACTCGCACAGACAGAATTGTTACTCGCACAGACACAGAATTGTTACTCGCACAGACACAGAATTGTTACTCAGGGACACAGAACTGTTACTGAGGGCCACAGAACTGTTACTTAGGGCCACAGAATTGTTACTCGCACAGACACAGAATTCTTACTCGCACAGACACAGAATTGTTACTCAGGGAAACAGAACTGTTACTGAGGGCCACAGAACTGTTACTTAGGGCCACAGAATTGTTTCTCGCACAGACACAGAATTGTTACTCGCACAGACACAGAATTGTTACTGAGGGCCACAGAACTGTTACTTGGGGCCACAGAAACGTTAATCAGGGACACAGAATTGTTACTGAGGGCCACAGAACTGTTACTTAGGGCCACAGAATTGTTACTCGCACAGACACAGAATTGTTACTCAGGGACACAGAATTGTTACTCAGGGACACATAATCGTTTAATTAAAGAGTATGTCAGACAACATGCAGAGGAGTGGCAGAGGAGGCAATGTTTTAGGAGCGAGCAGACGTGGCAGCAGAGGAAGGGGTCGAGGCAGCACTATTCGCAGCCAGAGGCCAGTGCTCCCGGTGTCATCCAGCGGTCGTGTCTCCACCGACAACCCTGCCGTCATCGATTGGTTGGCTCGGTCGTCTTCCTCTTCCCAGGTCACCTCTGACACCTACAGCCAACGGTCGGTGGGTACGTCAGACACAACCGTTAGTTGGCATGGCCCGGGACCAAGCCCACTGAAATCACGTGTCCTCTACCTGCCCCTGTCTTTTGGTGTTCCCTCACCAAGCGAAGTATCGCATGCTGTGGGCTCAGCCCCACTGTACAGTGAGGAAGAGCTAACAGAGGGCGGTCAGGAACGGGGGGAGACATCCGCCTTTTCAGCAGCTAGGCGAAGAAGTAGTGGCGAGGAGAGTGGCCCGGTAGCCGGTCTAGAGACAGGTCTGTCTCCTGACCCAGACGCAGCCGAGGGGGCTAGTAGTGAGGCGGAGACCCTACTTGATGATGAGGAGGTTGATCGCACTTGGCAGCCTCGTCGTCATCAGGCAATTTCTTCCGCATCATCAGGAGAAGAGGGTGGCAGCTTGGCAGTGAGCGAAACAGTCGGTGGGTTGCCCAGGAGACAGCAGCAGGGTCGCAGCAGTGTCAGTGGAAGCAGTGTCAGTGGAGCCAAACGGCCACGGAGTAGAGCACCAGCTCCACTGCAGCCTACCACCACGGCCAGTAGTGGTGCCGGTGTGCACGGAGGAAGCAGCAGTCAGCCAGTGAGGAGTATCGGGGGCAAAGTTTCCTACTCGGCGGTGTGGCAATTTTTCGTCAAGCCGCCCGAGGAAGTAAACGTAGCCGTATGTCGACTATGTGGCCAGAAAGTCAAGCGTGGCCAGGGGGCCCATGTTGGGACTATTTGGGCCATGTTGGGACAATGGGAGACCTCCCATTGCTGCTGTCTCCATCGCCACACTCTGCCATGTGCCACTTTCAGGTCTCCTCACACACTGCTGGTGTGTTGAATTTTTTGACATAGGGTGCTGGCAGATTACGGGCCTCCCATAGCTGCTGCCAGGCCCCTAATCTGCCATAGGCCCCTATATACCGCCTCCTCATGCTGCTGCCAGGTCCAGAGTCTCTCATGGGTCCCTGTACGGCCTCCCATTGCTGCTGTCTCCATCGCCACACTCTGCGATGTGCCACTTTCAGGTCTCCTCACACACTGCTGGTGTGTAGAATTTTTTGACATAGGGTGCTGGCAGATTACGGGCCTCCCATAGCTGCTGCCAGGCCCCTAATCTGCCATAGGCCCCTATATACCGCCTCCTCATGCTGCTGCCAGGTCCAGAGTCTGTCATGGGTCCCTGTACGGCCTCCCATTGCTGCTGTCTCCATCGCCACACTCTGCCATGTGCCACTTTCAGGTCTCCTCACACACTGCTGGTGTGTAGAATTTTTTGACATAGGGTGCTGGCAGATTACGGGCCTCCCATAGCTGCTGCCAGGCCCCTAATCTGCCATAGGCCCCTATATACCGCCTCCTCATGCTGCTGCCAGGTCCAGAGTCTCTCATGGGTCCCTGTACGGCCTCCCATTGCTGCTGTCTCCATCGCCACACTCTGCCATGTGCCACTTTCAGGTCTCCTCACACACTGCTGGTGTGTAGAATTTTTTGACATAGGGTGCTGGCAGATTACGGGCCTCCCATAGCTGCTGCCAGGCCCCTAATCTGCCATAGGCCCCTATATACCGCCTCCTCATGCTGCTGCCAAGTCCAGAGTGTGTCATGGGTCCCTGTACGGCCTCCCATTGCTGCTGTCTCCATAGCCACACTCTGCCATGTGCCACTTTCAGGTCTCCTCACACACTGCTGGTGTGTAGAATTTTTTGACATAGGGTGCTGGCAGATTACGGGCCTCCCATTGCTGCTGCCAGGCCCCTAATCTGCCATGGGCCCCTATACCGCCTCCTCATGCTGCTGCCAAGTCCAGAGTGTGTCATGGGTCCCTGTACGGCCTCCCATTGCTGCTGTCTCCATAGCCACACTCTGCCATGTGCCACTTTCAGGTCTCCTCACACACTGCTGGTGTGTAGAATTTTTTGACATAGGGTGCTGGCAGATTACGGGCCTCCCATAGCTGCTGCCAGGCCCCTAATCTGCCATAGGCCCCTATATACCGCCTCCTCATGCTGCTGCCAGGTCCAGAGTCTGTCATGGGTCCCTGTACGGCCTCCCATTGCTGCTGTCTCCATCGCCACACTCTGCCATGTGCCACTTTCAGGTCTCCTCACACTGCTGGTGTGTAGAATTTTTTGACATAGGGTGCTGGCAGATTACGGGCCTCCCATAGCTGCTGCCAGGCCCCTAATCTGCCATAGGCCCCTATATACCGCCTCCTCATGCTGCTGCCAAGTCCAGAGTGTGTCATGGGTCCCTGTACGGCCTCCCATTGCTGCTGTCTCCATAGCCACACTCTGCCATGTGCCACTTTCAGGTCTCCTCACACACTGCTGGTGTGTAGAATTTTTTGACATAGGGTGCTGGCAGATTACGGGCCTCCCATAGCTGCTGCCAGGCCCCTAATCTGCCATAGGCCCCTATATACCGCCTCCTCATGCTGCTGCCAGGTCCAGAGTCTGTCATGGGTCCCTGTACGGCCTCCCATTGCTGCTGTCTCCATCGCCACACTCTGCCATGTGCCACTTTCAGGTCTCCTCACACACTGCTGGTGTGTAGAATTTTTTGACATAGGGTGCTGGCAGATTACGGGCCTCCCATAGCTGCTGCCAGGCCCCTAATCTGCCATAGGCCCCTATATACCGCCTCCTCATGCTGCTGCCAGGTCCAGAGTCTCTCATGGGTCCCTGTACGGCCTCCCATTGCTGCTGTCTCCATCGCCACACTCTGCCATGTGCCACTTTCAGGTCTCCTCACACACTGCTGGTGTGTAGAATTTTTTGACATAGGGTGCTGGCAGATTATGGGCCTCCCATAGCTGCTGCCAGGCCCCTAATCTGCCATAGGCCCCTATATACCGCCTCCTCATGCTGCTGCCAAGTCCAGAGTGTGTCATGGGTCCCTGTACGGCCTCCCATTGCTGCTGTCTCCATAGCCACACTCTGCCATGTGCCACTTTCAGGTCTCCTCACACACTGCTGGTGTGTAGAATTTTTTGACATAGGGTGCTGGCAGATTACGGGCCTCCCATTGCTGCTGCCAGGCCCCTAATCTGCCATGGGCCCCTATACCGCCTCCTCATGCTGCTGCCAAGTCCAGAGTGTGTCATGGGTCCCTGTACGGCCTCCCATTGCTGCTGTCTCCATAGCCACACTCTGCCATGTGCCACTTTCAGGTCTCCTCACACACTGCTGGTGTGTAGAATTTTTTGACATAGGGTGCTGGCAGATTACGGGCCTCCCATAGCTGCTGCCAGGCCCCTAATCTGCCATAGGCCCCTATATACCGCCTCCTCATGCTGCTGCCAGGTCCAGAGTCTGTCATGGGTCCCTGTACGGCCTCCCATTGCTGCTGTCTCCATCGCCACACTCTGCCATGTGCCACTTTCAGGTCTCCTCACACTGCTGGTGTGTAGAATTTTTTGACATAGGGTGCTGGCAGATTACGGGCCTCCCATAGCTGCTGCCAGGCCCCTAATCTGCCATAGGCCCCTATATACCGCCTCCTCATGCTGCTGCCAAGTCCAGAGTGTGTCATGGGTCCCTGTACGGCCTCCCATTGCTGCTGTCTCCATAGCCACACTCTGCCATGTGCCACTTTCAGGTCTCCTCACACACTGCTGGTGTGTAGAATTTTTTGACATAGGGTGCTGGCAGATTACGGGCCTCCCATAGCTGCTGCCAGGCCCCTAATCTGCCATAGGCCCCTATATACCGCCTCCTCATGCTGCTGCCAGGTCCAGAGTCTGTCATGGGTCCCTGTACGGCCTCCCATTGCTGCTGTCTCCATCGCCACACTCTGCCATGTGCCACTTTCAGGTCTCCTCACACTGCTGGTGTGTAGAATTTTTTGACATAGGGTGCTGGCAGATTACGGGCCTCCCATAGCTGCTGCCAGGCCCCTAATCTGCCATAGGCCCCTATATACCGCCTCCTCATGCTGCTGCCAAGTCCAGAGTGTGTCATGGGTCCCTGTACGGCTTCCCATTGCTGCTGTCTCCATAGCCACACTCTGCCATGTGCCACTTTCAGGTCTCCTCACACACTGCTGGTGTGTTGAATTTTTTGACATAGGGTGCTGGCAGATTACGGGCCTCCTATAGCTGCTGCCAGGCCCCTAATCTGCCATAGGCCCCTATATACCGCCTCCTCATGCTGCTGCCAAGTCCAGAGTCTGTCATGGGTCCCTGTACGGCCTCCCATTGCTGCTGTCTCCATCGCCACACTCTGCCATGTGCCACTTTCAGGTCTCCTCACACTGCTGGTGTGTAGAATTTTTTGACATAGGGTGCTGGCAGATTACGGGCCTCCCATAGCTGCTGCCAGGCCCCTAATCTGCCATAGGCCCCTATATACCGCCTCCTCATGCTGCTGCCAAGTCCAGAGTGTGTCATGGGTCCCTGTACGGCCTCCCATTGCTGCTGTCTCCATAGCCACACTCTGCCATGTGCCACTTTCAGGTCTCCTCACACACTGCTGGTGTGTAGAATTTTTTGACATAGGGTGCTGGCAGATTACGGGCCTCCCATTGCTGCTGCCAGGCCCCTAATCTGCCATGGGCCCCTATACCGCCTCCTCATGCTGCTGCCAAGTCCAGAGTGTGTCATGGGTCCCTGTACGGCCTCCCATTGCTGCTGTCTCCATAGCCACACTCTGCCATGTGCCACTTTCAGGTCTCCTCACACACTGCTGGTGTGTAGAATTTTTTGACATAGGGTGCTGGCAGATTACGGGCCTCCCATAGCTGCTGCCAGGCCCCTAATCTGCCATAGGCCCCTATATACCGCCTCCTCATGCTGCTGCCAGGTCCAGAGTCTGTCATGGGTCCCTGTACGGCCTCCCATTGCTGCTGTCTCCATCGCCACACTCTGCCATGTGCCACTTTCAGGTCTCCTCACACTGCTGGTGTGTAGAATTTTTTGACATAGGGTGCTGGCAGATTACGGGCCTCCCATAGCTGCTGCCAGGCCCCTAATCTGCCATAGGCCCCTATATACCGCCTCCTCATGCTGCTGCCAAGTCCAGAGTGTGTCATGGGTCCCTGTACGGCCTCCCATTGCTGCTGTCTCCATAGCCACACTCTGCCATGTGCCACTTTCAGGTCTCCTCACACACTGCTGGTGTGTAGAATTTTTTGACATAGGGTGCTGGCAGATTACGGGCCTCCCATTGCTGCTGCCAGGCCCCTAATCTGCCATGGGCCCCTATACCGCCTCCTCATGCTGCTGCCAAGTCCAGAGTGTGTCATGGGTCCCTGTACAGCCTCCCATTGCTGCTGTCTCCATAGCCACACTCTGCCATGTGCCACTTTCAGGTCTCCTCACACACTGCTGGTGTGTAGAATTTTTTGACATAGGGTGCTGGCAGATTACGGGCCTCCCATAGCTGCTGCCAGGCCCCTAATCTGCCATAGGCCCCTATATACCGCCTCCTCATGCTGCTGCCAGGTCCAGAGTCTGTCATGGGTCCCTGTACGGCCTCCCATTGCTGCTGTCTCCATCGCCACACTCTGCCATGTGCCACTTTCAGGTCTCCTCACACTGCTGGTGTGTAGAATTTTTTGACATAGGGTGCTGGCAGATTACGGGCCTCCCATAGCTGCTGCCAGGCCCCTAATCTGCCATAGGCCCCTATATACCGCCTCCTCATGCTGCTGCCAGGTCCAGAGTCTCTCATGGGTCCCTGTACGGCCTCCCATTGCTGCTGTCTCCATCGCCACACTCTGCCATGTGCCACTTTCAGGTCTCCTCACACACTGCTGGTGTGTAGAATTTTTTGACATAGGGTGCTGGCAGATTACGGGCCTCCCATAGCTGCTGCCAGGCCCCTAATCTGCCATAGGCCCCTATATACCGCCTCCTCATGCTGCTGCCAGGTCCAGAGTCTGTCATGGGTCCCTGTACGGCCTCCCATTGCTGCTGTCTCCATCGCCACACTCTGCCATGTGCCACTTTCAGGTCTCCTCACACTGCTGGTGTGTAGAATTTTTTGACATAGGGTGCTGGCAGATTACGGGCCTCCCATAGCTGCTGCCAGGCCCCTAATCTGCCATAGGCCCCTATATACCGCCTCCTCATGCTGCTGCCAGGTCCAGAGTCTGTCATGGGTCCCTGTACGGCCTCCCATTGCTGCTGACTCCATCGCCACACTCTGCCATGTGCCACTTTCAGGTCTCCTCACACACTGCTGGTGTGTAGAATTTTTTGACATAGGGTGCTGGCAGATTACGGGCCTCCCATAGCTGCTGCCAGGCCCCTAATCTGCCATAGGCCCCTATATACCGCCTCCTCATGCTGCTGCCAGGTCCAGAGTCTCTCATGGGTCCCTGTACGGCCTCCCATTGCTGCTGTCTCCATCGCCACACTCTGCCATGTGCCACTTTCAGGTCTCCTCACACACTGCTGGTGTGTAGAATTTTTTGACATAGGGTGCTGGCAGATTACGGGCCTCCTATAGCTGCTGCCAGGCCCCTAATCTGCCATAGGCCCCTATATACCGCCTCCTCATGCTGCTGCCAGGTCCAGAGTCTGTCATGGGTCCCTGTACGGCCTCCCATTGCTGCTGTCTCCATCGCCACACTCTGCCATGTGCCACTTTCAGGTCTCCTCACACACTGCTGGTGTGTAGAATTTTTTGACATAGGGTGCTGGCATATTACGGGCCTCCTATAGCTGCTGCCAGGCCCCTAATCTGCCATAGGCCCCTATATACCGCCTCCTCATGCTGCTGCCAGGTCCAGAGTCTGTCATGGGTCCCTGTACGGCCTCCCATTGCTGCTGTCTCCATCACCACACTCTGCCATGTGCCACTTTCAGGTCTCCTCACACTGCTGGTGTGTTGCATTTTTTGACATAGGGTGCTGGCAGATTACGGGCCTCCCATAGCTGCTGCCAGGCCCCTAATCTGCCATAGGCCCCTATATACCACCTCCTCATGCTGCTGCCAAGTCCAGAGTCTGTCATGGGTCCCTGTACGGCCTCCCATTGCTGCTGTCTCCATCGCCACACTCTGCCATGTGCCACTTTCAGGTCTCCTCACACACTGCTGGTGTGTTGAATTTTTGGACATAGGGTGCTGGCAGATTACGGGCCTCCCATAGCTGCTGCCAGGCCCCTAATCTGCCATGGGCCCCTATATACCGCCTCCTCATGCTGCTGCCAGGTCCACAGTGTCTCATGCCATGTGCCACTTTCAGGTCTCCTCACACTGCTGGTGTGTTGAATTTTTTGACATAGGGTGCTGGCAGATTATGGGCCTCCTATAGCTGCTGCCAGGCCCCTAATCTGCCATAGGCCCCTATATACCGCCTCCTCATGCTGCTGCCAGGTCCAGAGTCTCTCATGGGTCCCTGTACGGCCTCCCATTGCTGCTGTCTCCATCGCCACACTCTGCCATGTGCCACTTTCAGGTCTCCTCACACTGCTGGTGTGTAGAATTTTTTGACATAGGGTGCTGGCAGATTACGGGCCTCCCATTGCTGCTGCCAGGCCCCTAATCTGCCATGGGCCCCTATACCGCCTCCTCATGCTGCTGCCAAGTCCAGAGTGTGTCATGGGTCCCTGTACGGCCTCCCATTGCTGCTGTCTCCATAGCCACACTCTGCCATGTGCCACTTTCAGGTCTCCTCACACTGCTGGTGTGTTGAATTTTTTGACATAGGGTGCTGGCAGATTACGGGCCTCCCATTGCTGCTGCCAGGCACGTAATCTGCCATGGGCCCCCGTACCGACTCCTCATGCTGTGACGTTGCAACAAGGTGGAATTCAACCCTACATATGTTAGACCGCCTTTACGAACAGCAAAAGGCCATCACCGATTTCCTGATGTTAAAAGAGGATAAAGGTACTCCCTGTGTAACTTAGATGTCAGCCATTGGCAGCTCATGCGTGACACCTGCGCTTGCTCAGGCCCTTTGAGGAGGCCACGCTATTCGTGAGTCGCCAGGACTATGGGATGAACGACGTCATTCCTCTGTTGCACGTCCTGGAACAAATGCTGTTAACAATGGCTGGTCAGGGTGCGGTAGACGTGGCGCACAGATCTCAACGCCACATGACCCCTGTGGGGGCAGGACAGGAAGAAGAGGAGGAGGTAGAGGAGGACATTGGTGCTCAGGAATTATTGAGTGAAATGGGTGGTTTTTCCACTCAGCGGACAGGAGTGGAGGAGCAGGAGCATCTGGTAGAGGAGGAGGAGGAGGAGACAGAGGACCCAGACGCACCGTGGCAGTATGCTGTGGAGATGGAGGCAGGGAGTCCCTCGCATTCCTTGGCACAAATGGCCCATAGCATGCTCGGTTGCTTGCGTAGCGACAGCCGAATAATAACCATCAGACAGAGGGATGACTTTTGGCTGTCCACCTTGTTGGACCCTCGCTACCATTCAAAAATGGTGGCCTTTTTCACACCTGCTGAGAGGGAGGCCAAAATAACGTACTATAAAAACCACCTATGTAGTCAGCTGGTCTCTGCCTGTCTGCGCCAACGTCCATCCTCAGACACTGTGGGCCCTGTGCGCTCGCGTTCCGCTGCCATGGCAGCAGGGGAGGGGTGGGGTGGTAGGAGCAGTGGCAGCTCCACCAGCAGCGGCTGCCTCAGTCTGCAGTCGATGATGAGTAGCTTTCTTCACCAGCGCAGTGAGGAAACTACTAACCAGCCGCAGCAGCAGCAGCAGCATCAGGTGGACCTGGAGCAGGACCTCAAACAACAGGCTTAGGCCTACTTGGACAGCACCCTGCCAACCGAGGTAGACAATCCCCTTGACTACTGGGCAACGAAACTTGACCTTTGGCCCCAACTAGCTGAATTTGCCCTTGAAAGGCTGTCATGCCCGGCCAGTAGCGTGGCATCGGAGCGCGTGTTTAGTGCGGCAGGAGGTATTGCAACTCCGCGGAGGACACGACTGTCCACCCAAAGTGTGGAGAGACTGACGTTTGTGAAAATGAATCAGGCGTGGATTAGTCTGGATTTCAAACCACCAGTTCCTGACACAACTGACTAAATCCGCCATGAATCATGCCCCAAACATGTGCCACTTTCAGGTCTCCTCACACTGCTGGTGTGTTCCATTTTTTGTCATAGGGTGCTGGCAGATTACGGGCCTCCCATAGCTGCTGCCAGGCCCCTAATCTGCCATGGGCCCCTATACCGCCTCCTCATGCTGCTGCCAAGTCCAGAGTCTCTCATGGGTCCCTGTACGGCCTCCCATTGCTGCTGTCTCCATCGCCACACTCTGCCATGTGCCACTTTCAGGTCTCCTCACACTGCTGGTGTATTCCATTTTTTGTCATAGGGTGCTGGCAGATTACGGGCCTCCCATAGCTGCTGCCAGGCCCCTAATCTGCCATGGGCCCCTATACCGCCTCCTCATGCTGCTGCCAGGTCCAGAGTCTGTCATGGGTCCCTGTACGGCCTCCCATTGCTGCTGTCTCCATCGCCACACTCTGCCATGTGCCACTTTCAGGTCTCCTCACACTGCTGGTGGGTTCCATTTTTTGTCATAGGGTGCTGGCAGATTACGGGCCTCCCATAGCTGCTGCCAGGCCCCTAATCTGCCATGGGCCCCCGTACCGACTCCTCATGCTGCTGCCAGGCCCGTAATCTGTCATGGGCCCCTGTTGTCGCTTGTTGGCATATTCCGCTCGTTCAGATGCTCCTTCTCCTGCTACTCCTCTTCACGGATTCCGTCAGCAGTCTTTCTTGGAATCCGTTTCCAAGAGACAACAGTTTGCGAGCACGCACCAGACGGTGCAGAAACTGAACGTCCTCCTGTCCAAGTTGCTGCTGCCAGGCTCGTAATCTGTCATGCGCCCCTGTACCGCCTCCTCATGCTGCTGCCAGGTCCAGAGTGTGTCATGGGCCCCCGTACCGACTCCAAATGCTGCTGCCAGGCCCGTAATCTGTCATGGGCCCCTGTACCGCCTCCCCATGCTGCTGCCAGGTCCAGATTGTGTCATGGGTCCCTGTACGGCCTCCCATTGCTGCTGCCAGGCCTGTAATCTGCCATGGGCCCCCGTACCGACTCCTCATGCTGCTGCCAGGCCCGTAATCTGCCATGGGCCCCTGTACCGCCTCCTCATGCTGCTGCCAGGTCCAGAGTGTGTCATGGGTCCCTGTACGGCCTCCCATTGCTGCTGTCTCTATCGCCACACTCTGCCATGTGCCACTTTCAGGTCTCCTCACACTGCTGGTGGTTTCCATTTTTGTCATAGGGTGCTGTATGGCCTCCCATTGCTGCTGCCTCCACCGCCACACTGTGGCTCCACACTCTGGTTTTGGCCCCGTGACTGCCCAAATGAGTGAAGTGTGCGGTGATTCTAAGATCGACGGCACTCATCTGCATGTCATACTGCCTGACAGTATTATTTCTCTTCCCCAGCAGACTCCAAGGGCATTTAAATTAAAGGTACAGTGTTCAGCACTAATATTAAGTCTCTCTGAAGCCTAGAAACACCCTTTTTTAAGTTAAATTCACAGCGAATATATTCGACTCGAATCGAAATTTTTCCACGAATTCGCCGAATCAGTCGAATCGAATTTTTGAATACTTCGCTCATCTCTAATTATATACATTTTTTTAAAGCCCTAGAGAAGAAATTGGTGGGTATTTGCGCAGTGGTTTTTGAAACAATTTTTTTGGGGAAAAAATACGCTTTTTTAGATCTTAATGCAAAAAAACACAATACATAATTTAAAAGAAGATGTTACGCTGAGTAAATAAATACCAAACATGTCACGCTTTAAAATTGTGCACACCCATGCAACAGCAACAACAATTTTACTGTCCATAGGCTTTAAAAACCTTTACAGGTTACCACTTTAGGTTTATAGCGCAGGTCTGGTGCTAGAATCACTGCCCATGATCTGACGTTCATGGTGATAGCTCACTGTTTGCGTGCGTGCGAGAACAAAGTGTGTGTTCCCCTTTGAGAGCATGCATGGGGGAACAGAGGCACTTTAATTTTTTTTACATTATTTATTTATTTTTATACTGTCACTTTAAAAACATTTTGTTAATAACTTTTATTGCTGTCACATGGAACATCCCTTGTGACAGTAATAGACATGCGACAGGTACCTTTTATGGACAGATCTGGGGTCAATAAGACCCCAAACCCCTCCTCGGCCCTTAAAAGCATTTCATCATACCAGGATCGGTGTGATCAAATGCTTTTCCTTTTTTAAAATGCTGCCGTTTATATCTGAGTAAACTGGAAGTGATGTAAGGTCATCACTTCTGGGTTAATATATCATAGAGCTGATCAAAGTCAATCTAGTCTGCATTCTGCTCTTTGATCAGCTGGCAGAAATGGGATGGCAAATCCTGATAAAGCCACAGAAGGCGATGGGAGGGGGGTGGCCTCCCCCTCTCACTGCTTATAATAGCAATCGAGCAGCTTTCCACTGTAAAGGTGAACTGACACTTTAAGGTACATCTATTATGCCTTTAAATCAGCTGAAGCATTCACTACAGTAATTCTGCTGAGAGTTCGGCATCCCTGGAAGTCAGTACATTGGAGATGGGGAGGTGGGAAGGGTGCCCTATGTTAGTTCAGGTAGGCTGTACGGGGGGGGAAGGGGGCAGTAAGGTAGGCTGTATGGGGGGGGAGGTCAGGTAGGCTGTATGGGGGGGGGCAGTCAGGTAGGCTGTATGGGGGGGGGGGGGAAGGGGACAGTCAGGTAGGCTGTATGGGGGGAAGTCAGGTAGGCTGTATGGGGGGGGGGCAGTCAGGTAGGCTGTATGGGGCCCCATGATTGCTAACAGCAGCCATGATGACACTGATACTCCCTTTTACTATAGTGACATGTCTAGCAAAGGTCAGTGATTCCACTGTTGCTATTGTGACCCCTCTAGAAAAACCGAGGCCTCTGTAGTGATGACACTGCTACTCTTTGTGGCTATGGTGACATGGCCTTAAGAGGCCAGGCCTCTGTAGTGATGAAACTGCTGCTCCCTGCTGATGGTGACATATCTAGCAAAGGTCAGACCCCTGTAATGATCACATTGATGCTGCCTGTTGCTATGGGGACCCCTCTAGAAAAGGCCAGGTTATGTCATGATGACAATACTACTCTTTGTTTCTATAGTGACTTATCTACAAAAGGTCAGACCTCTGTGATGATGACACTTCTACTGTCTGTTGTTATGGTGATATGTCTAGGGATATGCCCTGGAGTGGTCCCACTGTTTTTTTCCTGTTGCTCTGGTGACCCCTCTAGAAAATACCAAGCCTCTCTAATGACATTGCTACTCCCTTTTGCTGCGGTAATGTGGCTAAAAGAGACCAGGCCTCTGTAGTGATGACACCGCTTCTTCCCGCTGCTATGGTGATATCTCTAAAAAAAAGGTCAGGCCTATGTACTGATGACACTGGCTATGATCCAATTTTATCAATAGGAACTTTGGACTCTTGGATGTCTGTTTGGTGCTCTTATCAGACTGTATATACTTGGATTCTCACTATGGATTCCCCCCTTTTCTATAGAGTGTCTCTGTTTAAAGGGGTGCTACCAAACTGAAGCTAGTGTGCTGACTGAACCACTGAAATGGAAAGATTTTAGTGGGGCGCATATGGACATACAGGTAAAGAACTGCTACACCAAGCTCAGGGTTGGTTACAATTTTTACCCATTGTCAATACAAATAAAACAATCTCATTTCAGCATATTTACACAGTGACAATATTCTACGCTGGATAAGAACCAATAAAATAAGGAAATGTTCTGTATTAAAGAAGTGATCCTCTGGGCTCCAAAGGTTGTATGAGTATAGAATCCGGTATTGGAAATCAGGCCCTAACTATGCTTTTCCAATCTCAGTTGTACAAGATGTGGATCGCATTGAAATCAAAATAAAGAATTGAAATCTTCTTTACCTGCTTTGCGTTTACCAATGTGGGTCACCTGGAGCATACTGGGGAGTGGGGTGTCTGCCCATGGGCCATACGGTGTGCTGATGGTAAGCAATGCAGAGAAGCCATGGCAGGTATAAATTTCCAGCATTCTGCGAGAAATTTGCTTTGCCTGTACTGTACACTGTTCATATATTACAATGTCCACCTTGGCATTGTAACAACCAAAATGCTGTACCTGGGCCTGTGTATATGTATACAAATTTTGTTTTCACTTTGTTATTATAGGGTATTGACTGACACAGATTGACAAAAAAAATTGGTTGAAACTATTGTAGTATCAGGCTGCAACATGACGAAATTGAAAAAAGTGAAATATGATCTGAATACTGAATGCAATATACAGTGCTTTGAAAACGTATTCATACCCCTTGAAATTTTCCACATTTTGTCATGTTACAACCAAAAACGTAAATGTATTTTATTGGGATTTAATGTGATAGACTGGTTTGCATTTGTATTCAGTCCCTCGGAGTCAATACTTTGTAGAACCCCCTTTTGCTGTGATTACAGCTGCAGGTCTTTTTGGGTATGTTTCTACCAGCTTTGCACATCTAGAGAATGACATTTTTGCCCATTATTCTATGCAAAATAGCTCAAGCTCTGTCAGATTGGATGGAGAGCGTCTGTGAACAGCAATTTTCAAGTCTTGCCACTGATTCTCAATTGGATTTAGATCTGGACTTTGACTGGGTCATTCTAACATGAGTATGCTTTGATCTTAACCATTCCATTGTAGCTCTGGCTGACTTCTTTTGGCTTTCTTTCAACAATGGCTTTCTTCTTGCCACTCTTCCATAAAGGCCAGATTTGTGGAGTGCACGACTAATCGTTGTCCTGTGGACAGATTCTCCTACCTGAGTTGTGGATCTCTGCAGCTCCTCTAGAGTTGCCATGGGCCTCTTGGCTGCTTCTTTAATTAATGCTGTCCTTGCCTGGCCTTTCAGTTTAGGTGGACGGCCATGTCTTGGTAGGTTTGCACTTGTGCCATACTATTTCCATTTTTGGATGATGGATTGAACAGTGCTCCATGAGATGTTCAAAGGTTGGGCTATTTTTTTATAACTTAACCCTGCTTTAAACTTCTCCACAACTTATCCCTGACCTGTCTGGTGTGTTCCTTGGCCTTAATGATGCTGTTTGTTCACTAATGTTCTCTAACAAACCTCTGAGGGCTTCACAGAACAGCTGTATTTATACTGAAAATACATTACGCACAGGTGGACTCTATTAATTAGGTAAATCTCTGATGGGTTTCAAATGAAGAAAATATAATATCTCACAAATACTTAGCTAATTAGGATGTGGCCTGATTTGTGGTAGGTGTGCCTATATGTGTCTATATGTCACGCATCTTTTTCTGTGGAAGGGTGTCTAGGAGTGATCCAGCTCTTTTTAGATCTTTTTAGATCAGTTCCCAGGACAGACATGTTAATCCTATTTATGAATATGTGAATTTCTGACACATTCACGGTAGTTTTTCTGACATTCACTGACTTCAATTGTCTCCTATTGTAGTGCAGTTTACTATACTACAACGTATGCATTATTTTCCAATATAGTAGCTTTTAAACTGCTACTCCCTGTTGACCCTGTTATTGTGACATGGCTAAAAGAGGTCAGGCCTCTATAGTGATCCCACTGATGTTGCTTTTTGCTATGGTGCCCCCCCCCCAAAAGAGGCCAAGCCTCTACAATGGTAACATTGCTACACCTGTTACTTTAGTGACGTTTCACAAAGGTCATGCATCAGTGGTCCCACTGTCACTGCCTCCAGAAGAGGCCAGGCCTCTATAGTGATGACACCTCTACTCCCTGTTGTTATGGTAATATGTCTAAAAGCAGTCAGACATCTGTAATGATGACATTTGCTTTTTTCTGCTATGAACAAACTGCTCTGAACCAACCCTTTTTAAACCCTGAGCTCAACTGTTCATTCAATTTTTAAACACTGGGCTCAACTGTTTATTCTGTTTTTAAATTCTGGGCTCAATTGTTCATTCTATTTTTAAATCCTGGGTTAACCTGTTCGATCTATTTTTAAATCCTGGGCTCAACTGTTCAATCTATTTTCAAATCCTGGGCTCAACTGTTCATTCAATTTTTAAACCTTGGGCTCAACTGATCATTCTGTTTTTAAACCGTGGGCTCAACTGTTCATTCTATTTTTAAAATCATGGAGTCAACTATTTGACCTATTTTGAAATTCTGGGCTCAACTGTTCATTCTATTTTTAAAGTCTGTGCTCAACTGATCATTCTGTTTTTAAACCCTGGGCTCAACTGTTCATTCTATATTTAAATGTTTAAAATCATGGACTCAACTGTTTGATTTATTTTTAAATCCTGGGCTCAACTGTTCATTCTATTTTTTATTTTTTTTGATGTGAGAATGGAGTTAACAAATAGCCACAACATTTGGCCAGTAGGACAATACAAAATTGAAAACATACAGTTTGTTATTATAGTATGAGAACCAGGTATCAGTGCTGGGTCAAAGGATGGACGTTAAGAAACAGAAAAAAAAAAAGATAGATGGCGGCTGGTCTAACAACTAGCAGATGATGGAATGAGGAGAGGCTTTAGCTGCTAAAGCATAAAATATATTTTAATTGGAGGGTAGGATATCAATTGGAGGGTCATTGTTTAACAGTCTGGTTTGAAACCATTGTGTATATTGAAAACATTGTACAGTACTATTGATTTTAGGGTATCTGTAGGCAAGGTTTGAATGAAAGATTTGCAGATATCAAAGAATTTTTGGACCCGTGACTGCTTATGCAAGGAGGCCTCCACCCATTCCATGTGAAAAACAAAGAATCGGTGGGGGGATTCCAGGTAGATCCACTTATGTAAAATGGTTTTCGTGCTAGAAGGGATATGATAATTAAGAGTTGTTTACATCCTCTTGAGATTTTAACTCCTGGTATGTTGTTTAGGCCAAAGAGTGCCCATTCAGGGGTTAGAGGTAAGTAGTTTATTAAGTGTGTGGTAGCATAATGCACAACTGTGTTCCAGAATCGTTTAATCTTGGGATATGCCAGAAGGCATCTAATTGTCCACAGGCAATTCAGGAAGCAGGAAGAGGAGTTTAGGCCCATAGGTTATGAGCGATGTGGAGATATATAAGTATAATGGAAAAACCAAACCATCATCATTGTACATTGTAGCTTTAATTATTCGCCTGGAAAAACATGATTTTAAAAGCATGTCAACCTAAAGTTGGGACAAAATCTTGGTCCATTTGGTAAGACCAGCTGTAGTGGAGGTATAGTCCAGCGTTTGCCAGAAAATATTGTTTAAGGTGAAGATAGCTTTTTTACTAGGGTTTGGATAGCCTAAAAGTGTGTCCAATGAATTAGTCCAGTCCTTATGAGTACATTTCTTAATAGAAGAGATGATGTAGGATTTCACTTTTAGGAAAAGGATTGGGTTGGTAGACAAGTATGGAAACTTCTCTAGGGCTGTATTGGAGGGGAGAGGTCACTTATTGTTAACATCCACCAAGGATTTTATAAAATGAAGATTTGCATGGTGCCACTGTTTAAGGTTGTTAAGTCCAGAGGACTTTGGGATATCTGAGTTGTTCCATAAGGGGAGGAAAAGAGATGCATGGCTATTAAGCAATGCAGCATGTGCGTATTTCGTGCCATGCCAACCATGTAAAGAATAGGAGGAGATTCACTGACACCTCGGTGGGAAGGAGCTGTTTATGTATATGAAGAACATACAATAGGTTATTTCTTAGGATCATGTTTTGGTCAAGTTCAGTGTCCATGTACATCGAGGTGCCATGAATCCAATCCCTTATGCATCTAGTTAGAGATGCTAAGTTATACAGTTCTAGGTCTGGAAAATTGAACCCTCCATTGCTGGGGGGTTGCTGTAAGGTACAAAGACCTATTGTTGCTCTCCTGCTGCCCCAGGTGAATTCTCGGAACATCTTATAGATATGTTTGAGATCAGAGTGTTTAAGAAGTAGAAGGAAGACTTGTATGGTATAAAAAAGTTTAGGAAAGGCTACCATTTTTATCAAGCTTATTCTGCCCATGTAGGAGATATTGAACTGTGCCCAAGCAGTGAGGGATGCTTTAATGGAGTGAAGCAAAGGAGGGATTTTACCCTTGTATAGATTATGAGGGTTTTTGGGTATGACTACTCTGAGGTAAGACATTTTTTTCTTTACACCAAATAAAAGGGTAGAGATTGCTCCAAGGGGGCTTGTGACGGTTAGTTAAATAGAGTGCCTTTGATTCATCAAAATTGATGGAGTAACCTGAGATTAAACCAAATGATTAATGAGAGACTTTATGCTGGGAAGAAAGAACTTTGGGTGGGAAATGTATAGGAGCAGGTCGTCCGCAAAAGCAGTGACTTTAATAGTTTTATGGCCAATAGTTATACCTTGGAAAGCAATTTGGGATTCTAGAAGGTGAAGGTGGGGGTCCAGTGCGCAGTTAAAAGAATGGAGAAAGAGGGCATCCTTGCCTGGTGCCTCGGGACATTGATATTGGAGAAAAAAGTTGGTTTTTGAAAATGATCTTGGTACAGGGGTTATGATAAATATATTGTATGAAGGAAGAAAATATATGTTCAAAAGCCCTAGTAGAAAGAATGTGATTCAGAAGTGACCAGTCAAGTTTGTCAAAAGCCTTCTTGGCATTAGGGCTCAAGAGTAACAAGGGAGGGAGAGAAGAGGGATGTTGTTTAGCCTGGACTGTAGCAACAATTGCAGTTCTGATGCCTATAGTAGAATGGTTTGCGAAGGAAGCCCAACTGGTGAGGGGTAAACAATGTGGGGATGTAGGTTTGGATACGATCTGCCATGATTTTAGCTAATAATTTATAGTCTGTATTGAGTAGTGATATAGGACGGTAAGAATCAACTAATTCAGGGTTTTTCCTTGGTTTTAAAATTAAGGTTGTGTATGCCTCATTAAACACTGGATAGGGGGTAGTATGGTCAAGGAATGAGTTTTAAAGATCCATGAGTATCGGGGATATTTCCGCAGATAGGAGCTTGTAAAAGTCAGCCGGATAACCATTTGATCCTGGAGTTTTTGTTAATTCTATTTTTAAACTCTGGGCTCAGCTGTTCATTCTATTTTTAAATCCTGGGCTCAACCGATCAATCTGTTTTTAAACTCTGGGCTCAACTGTTCATTCTATTTTTAAACCCTGGGCTCAACTATTTGATCTATTTTGAAATCCTGGGCTCAAATGTTAATTCTATGTTTAAACTCTGGGCCCAGTTGTTCATTCTATTTTTAAACCCTGGGCTCAACTGTTCATTTTATTTTTAAACTCTGGGCTCAGATATTCATTGAGGTTTAAATCCTGGGCTCAATTGTTCATTCAATTTTTAAATCCTGGTCTCAACTGTTCATTCTGTTTTTAAATCCTGGGCTCAACTGTTTTAATCACCTGGGTTCAACTGTTAATTCTATTTTTAAATCGTGGGCTCAACTGTTCATTCTATTTTAAACCTTGGGCTCAACTATTCATTCTATTTTTAAACCTTGGGCTCAACTGTTCATTCTATTCTTAAACCTCCTCCACTCTTTCTACCACTCCATCCCCCACAGCTATTTCCTCCTGTACCACTATCCCCTCCCTCCTAGATTGTAAGCTCCAAGGAGTAGGGCCCTCGAACCCCTCGTGTATTGCACTGTATTGTTACTGTACTGTCTCGTGTACTGTCTCCCATTATAATGTACAGCACTGAGCAAACTGTTGGTGCTATATAAATACTGTATAATAATAATAATAATAATAATAATAATAAAACCCTGGGCTCAACTGTTCATTCTATTTTTAAATCCTGGGCTCAATTGTTCATTCTATTTTTAAATCCTGGGCTCAACTGTTCATTCTATTTTTAAATCCTGGGCTCAACTGTGTGATCTATTTTTAAATCCTGGGCTCAGCTGTGTGATCTATTTTTAAATCCTGGGCTCAACTGTGTGATGTATTTTTAAATCCTGGGCTCAACTGTTCATTCTTTTTTTAAACCCTGGGCTCAGCTGTTTATTCTATTTTTAAATCCTAGGCTCAACTGTTAAATCTATTTTAAAATTTTGGACTCAGCTGTTCATTCTATTTTTAAACCCTGTGCTCAACTGTTCATTCTATTTTTTAACCCTGGGCTCAACTGTTTGATCTATTTTTAAACGGTAACTCCAATTTCGCAAGACAAAAAATAGCAAGTAAAAAAAAATATATAGCATGTATAATTGCGACACAAGTCATATTGTAATTGAGTGTTATTAAAAATTACCTTTTCTTTTTAATCTGCAGCACTGTGATTTTCTGTAAAATGCAATGCAATATGGCTACCTTGAAGTGTTCTGTACATAGAATGTGTACAGGATACCCCCCAGAAACATCATTTCCTGCTTGTGTGATTGGCTCACTGATTTTCCCAGATGTCTGTACTATGATACAAGTCAGATTTCAGGCATCCCCTGCAACAAAAATGTCATTTTTGGTGAGATACTCCCAATAGGAAATCACGTCTAAAGGGATGCAAACCCTGCCACTTTCCTCATTAGAGCCCTGCAGCAGCTAATTGATGATTGGGAAACCACTCCCATTAGATTCACTCAGCACATGACAATAATCGTATTATTGCCTTGAAAAATATACCGTATTTCTTGAAGCTGATTTCAATCTTGCAACCTCAGTTGAGGAAACTACAAGTGCATTCAGCCTATATCCAATGCTTTTTGAATATTTTAGTACAGATTCTTCCTCAGGGAAAGGATACCACTCTAAAACATTAATTTGCAATATTTAAACCTCATATATATATTATTTATGGTCCAAGAATTGACAAAGCAACTTTACAGATTTTACATACCACCAAAAAATAGGATGAGGTAATCGCTTGACAGGCAGAAACCACAGGTGCCACGTTGAAGAAAACTGTAGTAATGAAGTGTATCAGTTAATATAATGTCCTATATATTGATGTCCCAAAGATATAACACTAGATAAAAATATATAAAAAAAAATACTGTCTTTTTATAATATAATAGGGACAAAGAGTAAACCAGATGTTCAATATGTATAACATATGAACAAATATATTAATTAGACACTTAAATCACTCTAATATATGAGCAGATATATTGGTTAAACATTTAAATCACTCTTTATCCCCCTCTAATTAGAGATGTACTATCAATAAGCAGAATGAAGCGTGGTACATGTAGTTCCACCTGGGACCAAACACCATTTAACAGCTGCCTCCAAGTCGCAAAAGGTATAAATGGTATATTTCTCCTCCCATTCACTGAAGCACATCTGCCCGGGGGAAGGATGGCGCCTGTAATGTGATTCCCGGTGTTCTACACAAATGCGTAGGTGCCGCTGTGTCCTATGCACTAGCGTGAATGGGAGGAGAAATATACCAATTATACTTTTTTTGGATATTATATAAGGTGCTAAGTATTGCAACTTGGAGGCAGCTGTTAAATGGTGTTCGGTCCCAGGCGGAACTACATGTACCACTCTTCATTTTGGACTTCTTGATGGGTTATAGTCTGAATGGCAAATCTTTCACGGCTCATCTACTCTAGCATCGTGTTTTACATGTACATGGTGAATACCAAAAATGTAAGTGATCATCTTTAACAAAAAACCTTTACAACACCTAATTCGTTTCTCCCCTGCTTTATTGATAGTACATCTCTAATTAGAGGGAGCTAAAGGGTGATTTAAATGTTTAACTAATATATCTGCTCATATATTAGAGTGAGATAAAGAGTGATTTAAGTGTCTAATTACAATAGTTGTTCTTATGTTATACAGATTGAATGTCTAGTTTACTCTTTGTTCCTATTATATTATCAAAAGACATAGTATTTTTTTAGATATTTTTGTCTAGTGTTGTATCTTTGGGACATCAATGTATAGGACATTATACTAACTGATACACTCCATTACTACAGTTTTCTTTAAAGTGGCACCTGTAGTTCCTGCACATCAAGCGATTACCTCATCCTATTTTTTTTGGGGGGGGACTCATTCTCCAAAACACAGCAGAGCATTTTCACTTTGACCAATTTTGGTGGTATGTAAAATCTGTAAAGTTGCTTTGTCAATTCTTGGAGCATAAATAATATATATTTGAGGTTTAATTGTTGCAGATTAATGTTTTAGAGCGGTATCCTTTCCCCGAGGAAGAATCTGTACTAAAGTATTCGAAATGAGTTGGATATAGGCTGAATACACTTCTAGTTTCCTCAACTGGGGTTGCAAGATGAAAATCAGCTTCAAAAGATACTGTTTATTTTTCAAGGTAATAATATGAGTATTGTCTAATTAACATGCTGTCAACAATTGTCATGTTTTATTGGGGAAATATGTATTTGATGTATTAATAAAATTTAAACCTTTTTTTAAATCTGTTTGGTTTACTTGTATTCCAAGGTTGCCTTAAAAACTCCACCAAATGTAAGGTATAAACTGTTTTAAGTGTATAAGGCTAACCTTAGGACTTCTGTTTAGTTTTTATTTCTGTCTCTGTTCCTGCTGGGTATTTCCTACCCCAGTGTTAACATTGCCAGAAGGACAGAAAATGAGGGGAAATCTCCCCAGGTGGGACACCACAATATAAATATGTAAGACCACCACATAAAGAGTTCATATGTTCATATGTAGCCAGAACATCAATAAACCATTTCAAAGGTTTAAGGATATTCCTGAGCACCAATAGCTTAATGGACTGAGCTGACCAGCACAATTGGAATTCTCCTACATTAAGTTCCAGGAATGCACTTTAAGCACTTGCATTTGGTGCAAATGTGTGCAAAGCAATAGTTTCTTGCAGGGTGCATATGGACATACAGGTTAATTGCTACACTGAGGTCATGGCTGGATCTACTAGATCAGCCACACATTGCTTCCCATTAATACAAATAAAGCAAACTCAGCATATAGTATTTACACACTAACAATATTCTATGGTGGATAAGAGCCAATAAAAAAAACTCTGTAGCGATGACACTGCATACTCACAGTTACTATGGTGACATGTCTAGCAAAGCTCAGGTCTCTGTGACAATGCCATTGTTGCTATGATGACCCCTTTAGAAAAACCCAGGCCTCTGTAGTGATGACACTACTACTTCCTGTTGCTATGGTGACATGTCTAGAAAACATCAGGCCTCCATGGTGATGACACTGCTACTGCCTGTTGCTATGGTGACGCCACCTGGAAAAACCCAGACCTCTGCAGTGATGACACTACTACTTCCTGTTGCTATGGTGACATGTCTAGAAAACGTCAGCCCCCTGTGATGATGACACTGCCACTGCCTATTACTATGGTGACCCCACTGGAAAAGGCCAAGCCTCTGTAGTGATGACACTGTTTTTATGTGGACATGTCCCTCTGCTGCTCTCAAAACTTACTATGGAAACACATGTGTTTTTAGTGAAAATCTTTTTCATCTGTCATAAATCTTTTGCAAAACTTTGTTGCTTTCTAGGGCTGCAAATGGAGAAAGACCTCCCCTTATTACTTGCATAGTGCTATGGTGACCAATATAGAAGGGGACAGGCCTCTGTAGGGGGTAGCACTGCTACTCCCTGTTGCTATAGTGACAGGTCTCACAATGGTCAGGAAACAATATCTGGTGTAATTCAGCACTCTGGTGGATATATAAATTATATACTGTATGTATCCTTAAATAGTTAGCTTTAAATGGTCCAAATAGATACCTGATCTGTCCAGAAATAGCAGCGAAGTCCAGTAAGAAAAAAATGCTCTGCTGGTTTTAATCAGATAGGATGATTAAAATAAACACATGAAAGAGTGAGTATCAATGCTCCCCGAGGTATGGGCAGATACTAATTAAAAAATCGTCAACTACTGTCTGACTGCTAAAGGCTGCCTCCTTGTCCAGGCTGGGAACCCAGTGGCTGCTAGAGAAGATGGGAGGGTTGGAATGGGATTCCAGGCAGCAGTATGGTGTATTAGGGAAATAAACAGTTAGAAATGCACTCACAAGCGCCAGGCAGCAGTATAGTGCAGTAGTTCATTTTATTGGGAAATGAACAGTTAAAAATGCGCTCACAAGCACTCTGTGAACAAAGGCTTGTAATTATGGAGAAGATGTGCAGGATCCAGGGTCTGGAGTGTGGGATGGATGGAAACCTTTGTGAACTGTTGTAGTTGGGATTCCTCCACTGGAACCAGTATAAAGACCTGCTGCCGCTGACTTCCCTTTGAAGCACCACTGAGAAGAACTGTCCGGAGTGCTGGAGCTTGTAATTGATAGTGAGACGCGTTTCAAAGGCAACATCCGCCTTCTTCTTCAGTCTAGAAACTGGATGCTGCATGTCTTCTCCATGGCGACAAGTCTTTCTTCACAGAGTGCTTCTGGGTGCATTTTTAACTGTTCATTTCCCAATAAAAGGAACTACTGTACTATACTGCTGCCTGGCACCCCTATCTCTCCCCCCTCTCACAGAGATCAGGCCTTGGAAGTTGTTGCCTGTTGTTATAGAGACCCCTCTAGAAAAGACCAGGTCTCTATAATGATGACATTGCTACTCCCTGTTGTTATGGTGACATGTCTAGAAAAGCTCAGGTCTCTGTAATGATGACACTGCTACTGCCTGCTGCTATGGTGACCCCAGTAGAAGAAGCCAGGCCTATGTTGTGATGACACTGCTACTCCCTGTTGCTATGATAACATGTAGAAAATTGGTGGCCTTTGTAATGATGACTATTGTCTTTTTCTTGCTATGAGCCAATTTTATCAATAAAACATTTGGACTCTTGGAAGTTTGTTTAGTGCTCTCATTGAACTATATTTTACATGGATTCTCACTCTGGGGTTTACCCCCTTTTCTCAGGAGTGTCTCCATTTTGTGGTGAGCTGCCACACCAGAGCTGGTGTGCCCACTAATAATTGGATTGACCCATTGAAACTCTGTATCCAGCGCATCACTTTTACTTGTGTTTAAATACAATAGCTAGGAGTGTGGATTCTTCCATCCACGCAATTTACTGTGGATGGGGGAGTTGACTGATTTCTTTCTTTCAGACAATGGTGGAAATGTTTTGCATAAAAGAAGTGATCAGAGCCAAAGTGCGCACTAAAGGTTGTATGTGTATAAATTCCAGCATTGTAAATCTAGCTCATGACTATGCTTTTTCTATTTCTAGCAATCAAATCCTAAAAAATCAAAAGAAAGATTTGAAAACTCGTTATATATTTTTATGGTATAAAGTGCAGCGCTGCCCTTTACACCATATTCTATAAGGAGTTGTTACCTTTACCTTTGTGCTAGCTGCTTCAGATTTATTTCCAGCGCTCGCCTATACATGACATTCTTTATATATTTTTGCCAAATAGAACCCTCTTTGTCAAAGCCAATCACACTGCCCTTTTCTATCCCGCTCCTTTAGCACCCTTATTTACAAACATATGCAGTGCCAAGACAAGGTCATCCATTGCCCATGGTGAAGATTGGGAAACTGCATCTTCCTCCCATTCCGAGTAGAGGAAGGGACTGGGGTAATAGCAAAGCACACAGTACACTGTTCCAAAATGTACTGTATGTAGTGATTGCATGTGCACCGTCTGACTTCACCCCCCTTGTCCTGGCCCTGCAAGTCAACAATGGCAGCTGACATATTTCAATTTTCACAGGTTCCCTTTAAAGAGAATCTGTCCCAAAGCAAAACACTAGCTTGCATATGCTTTATTTGAGATGGCCATTCCCTGATACATGTGCAGAATACTAGTTATGAATCTATGAAGCTAAACCTACTCATTGAGTCACTACCTGAGCTGCTTCTTTCAATGAAAAATCACAGAGGCATTTTGGTTGATATCAGAGTACCTTTAAAGTGGTCCTAATGCCCAAATCACACTGGTGACAATGGGGTGCATCTGACCCTGAACCCAATAAATGCTGCTTCCTTTCTGGGCAAAAATCTGCAGACTCTCAATTGCCATTGAGTGAGCAGCTATTAAGAAACATTTTGTAAGTATGGCCAGCAAGATGGCAGCAACATAGAAGCAGAGTGGGCACTAAGCAATTCCAGCAGGTTATAACCAGTGACAGAACCTCTAGTGTAACATGGGCTCTGCAACAGAATTAGCAGAGACATGGGAATCACTAGTCTGACAAAGCTGGAGAAAGGATCTGTGTTTGAGTGAGGAACTGATTGGCTGGCTGTGTGTGCCTGAGCATCACCCTTCGCCACATGATCCACCATTACAGCTCTGTTCAAGTTTTGACAATTGGACAGAGCCTGGAGCTCCTGATAGGTGAGTTTTAGGTGGTTTATACATCCAGAAATCCACATTGTCTTTATCATATACATATTTCTCATTTTAAATAATCAATTTTAGCATATTTGGTGCTGCAATTTGCTTGAATAGCTGTAATTTGAATTGTCTGATAAACCTGCTTGAATACATAATGAAACCTCAACGTGACATGAGAAGTAATCACCTTTTGTAATCTGAGTTATTTTGATGACAATGTGATGTTACAGATTTCTGTTTTTCACTGTACTTTTGTTTGTGAATACTTCCTTTTTATTGCTGGATTTTATTTATTTGTGATTTTTACATTAAAGGATTGTGCTGGATCCTTCTGGAGGCTTATATTTGGATGAAAATGGGACACAGCAGAAACAGTGGGCATGGTGGGATTTCAGCCAGCACGTGCACGCTCCTCCTTTTCAGACAATCACCTTGAAGCTCAATTCCAACATTGAAGTAAAAATGTTGACCCAGGATCGTATTTTTCTGACATGCACAAGAGAGAAGGAGAAAGTAACATTCAATGTTGGGTCTAAACTGATGGTACGTAAAAACACAATTTCAAAGCAATGTAATGTGGGGTTGGTTTGAAAAATGGAAACTCCTTTGTATGGTGCAGGGAATTAGTAGAAGCCTGTACTGAGACTTCACCTGTCCTGAAAATGCTAGCTGCCTTGTTGCCCTGCTAATCCATTAATGTCTTTGGCCATTAAGCTAGATGTAAACCCTAACTGAATGACATATAGTTTGCTAAAGCACTGTGGATGATAAACATTTTTTTTTTATAAATTACAGTTTTCACCTTTTTTGTTATCATTCTTTGTTACATCTCAGTGCTGCATGGTTCTGTCTGCCTTTTTGTAGCCGCTTCTTCTCTACATGCAGTGTACCTGTGTCCAGACTATGGACATTTTTAACACATAACTTAAAGTATATCTAAACCCAAAACCAAAACTATAAATTAATTGCAGATTACTGGGTGTTGTGGCTGCATAGGTTTTCTCTTTCAGGTTTTTTCTTTTATCTTCATCCTTGGATGGCTATGTTATTCATCCACTGTATCTGTTAAGGGAGCCATAATTGTCACCCTAGGCTGATCTTCTGGTATGGACTACAAACATGTCCGTATCTCTTTGTGACGGACCTCCTGGAACCCAGCCTGGGTGCTTCCGTCAGAGAACTACTTCCTTGCTGCTGGCACAAAGGAACAAGGTATTATAGCAGGACATTGCATGCAAGAACTAGACGACACTAGCTTAGGTGCAAACAGGAACTGAACTTTATTGAAAATTCACAACGAAGTTATACCACACAAAATCAGATAAGAGCTTGATCACATTATCCCAAACAAAGCAAACTTTAAACAGTAATATCTTCAGTACATCTAAAAGTACATCTAATGAACAGCTAGCAGCTAACTGTAACCTAATTAAACAATGATCTAATTAACAATAAGCTAACCAACAGGAAGGCATCCAGACCAGTCAGGGAGTCCACCCCAGACAGTCAGGCAACCACAACCCTGAATACACAAAGTACAATACACATGCTGTCTTTCAGGTGTTTGACTTTCATTTGTGTAATCTGTCCACTAGAGAAGTCATTATAAGACAAAACTCATTCAATATTCCAACAGTCTAGAAAAGTGGAATTAATTTATCTTCATAGATTTCTTGAGAGGGTTTGTTGATAAATATTTCTTTCCCAAGTAAAGTAGCTTCTCCAACCCAATCTGTAGGAGGGCCACCATATTTCTTATGACCATTAACCTGTACAAGATTAATATTACACCTTTTACATCCACTCCAGAAGGGAAGCTTTATTGTCTTGATTCAGAGAATTAATCCAAGCCTCGCTCTCAGTGTTTATCATGTTGTTGTCCATCATTAGAGAAGGATCTGCTCTCTTCATGTGTTCAGAGGCTGACGTGAGCTCTTTGCCATGCTCTGACCGGGAGAAGCAGACAGAATCCCTGGTCTCCTCCATGGGCATAATCAGTTGGTAGAAGGCTAGCCCCCTAGCCCTCTCCAAAAGCCCCTGTCCCGGTTGGGTCTGTCACACTCTTTATCTTCATTACATGACGGCAGGGCAATTGGTAGTTTACAGATAACAGCTAGGAAGGAAGGTATTCTTTGGTGCTGCTCACAGAAAGTAAGGACACTGCATTTGTGGCATGAGGTATTTTCTGTATTTGCTGCAAATATTCTTAGACTGAATGAAAGATAAAACTAATACAGTCACACATCTGTGGACTGTAAGCTGCAATATGATTTAGGGGTGGAGAAGCCCTGAAACCCTCTTCTCGGTGAGAAAAGGTGACAAACAACTGTTTTAAAGATGAGTAAGAATGGGGTTAAGGAATCTTGTTCTTTTCTGAGTAGAAACAGAGAAGAATTAGAGGTAAGGAGAGGATGGCAATTAGGAATATTTGCACATCTCCTGAAAAAGACAGAGAAAAGACTTTTGACATCTTTTTTTTTATATAAGGGTATCATCTCCATAAGAGGGGGCGACGTTTTGTCATGAGGAAGGCTTTTCAGTACAGTAGCTCTGGTGGGCTTAGAGAGGAAAGATTAGACACAAGAGAACCCTCAGTAGATGGTGATTTTGTCTGGGAGGGGCAGAGGGATGAAAATTGCATAGTAGAAGATGCATAATGCAGAGTAAAGTGGACAGTGGGGCCTGAAACCTCAACCATCGGCAGCTGTCTTAATATATTGATTGGGAAGTTGCCTCGTAGGGCATATGCACAGAGGATAAAGACACTCTGGAGATCTGCTGAATCAGGTTTTCCAAGGCATCCACACAGAATATTAGTTAAAAGTTGCAACCTTGAATAAAGATTTGGATTGTCTATCTCACCATGAATTCCTTCAGCCCAGAAATCTATAGCTTGAGAAATCACTGAAGTGACATGAGTGGGCTATTGGACCAGACCTGCTTGCAAAGGAGGTCTTTAGAAGAACCTCCAATTGCCTATCCACTGAGTCTTTAAATGAAGGGGCACCCTCAATAGAGATAGTGGTGTTAGCATTAAGTGAAAGAATGGCCAAGTCTACTGGCAGGACCATTTATTGCTAAATTCTGTGTCCATAGAATAACAAGGCTTCAAAATTATCAAAAGGGGGGAAATAACCTCTCCAAATTTGTGCATTAAATAAGGCCTCATTCAATCAGGCACTGGCACTGGATTTGCATGCATAAGCCGTTTTTTTTTCACATCTGCATCCACCCGAAGCTGCATTCAGACAGCCTATGGAAGTGGATACAGATGCAGCAACTGCACAGACACAGGTACATGCCAAAACAGGGGTGCAGGAGCAGGTGCACAGACGTGAACATGGTATGTCTGTTTTCGCACTGCAGAGTGTGCACTGTTTTGATCAATAAATCAACAGTAACCAGCATATGGTGAGAGGGTAAGAAAGTAACTTCCCTAAAGACACAAATCTCAATGTCATTCTGGCAGATTATCCACATCCCATTTGGTTTGTGTCACAGCATGTGCATCAGGCAATTCTATTGTTTTGGCAGATTTATAATCGGGGGAAGCTAAGGTAGAATCAAGCTTGTATGTCAGATGTGGTGGCTGGAAATTCAGCCTTAACCAAATAGGTCGCATGCAGTGTGTCCCTGTGAGGGAACTGGAGTTTTGGGGTCAGAGCAGTGACAGTGTTAGACCTTGCTCCGAACAGAAGGACCAGAAAGAACCACTTGACGTTTCCTCCGGGCCTGCAGCGAACTCACCATTATCTTCCCCTTTTGTTCTGACTCCTGAGCACCTACAATCCCACATTGCTAAATGAAGATATTCACTTGCAGGGTACTCATGGAATGGATGTGGAATAGGGGGGTTCTGCATGTCTGGTATGAAGGAGTCTTCTTAACCCGGGCATTAACAGAGTTCCAATGACTGTTTTCTTTTGAAGTTGGGCAACTGAGATTATAGCAATTGAACGGCTTGTACTGTCAGCAGAGAATGGCATCCAGAAGTGAACAACTAAGAGTTTGATAAGGACTATGTTGGTAGCTGAAAAGGAACTTCTGGTCAGGAGGTGGAAAAGAACCCCCAAATTTGAATGGGTGGACATTATAATAACATTACCCATTAGGCTGAATAGTAAGAAAATACAGTTAGGGAAATACACTAAGACTCCAAGTCCACTTACTCTTTTACCCTATGAAGCACTTATGTGCATAGCGCTGCGGCACCAGCTTGTAGAATAAGGATTTACCCCTGGTTCACATATCTGCGATCCTGCGGGCTGCGTTTTATGCGGGCACGAGAGCCCATTCATTTGGATGGACTCCCGTGCCCCAGAACACACAGGGAAGAAGTCCCTGCACTTCTTCTGAAAACGCAGCCCACATGGAACCTCGGTTCCCACTACGGTAGCATTTTCCAGTGCGGACGGCATGTCATTAGAACTAATGGCATCCACCTGCGGGTCCGCATTCTTCTGTGTGGATGGTGCGGCTGCACAGATTTTTGTTCGAATCCACAGCAGCATCACCCGCACGTATGTGAACCTAGCCATAATGTATACTACAGAGCCATCAAAACATCTACCAGGAACCAGTATGTTAAAGGCTACAGAAAAACCCTGCCTTATCTTGTCCACTTCAGCTTCATTTGTGGGCATACCGAGAGGGGTCTTGACGGTCTGGGTGCCATAGGAATGGACCACAGACCTGGACCTGTATAACACCCTACGTCTTATTGTACACATTGTGTCACCTGGTGAGCACCAAATGCAGAAACATTACAAGCCAGGCCCACGACTGCAGGGTCCAGATATGGTTCCTACAGTGTGCTTGAGGGTCCCTGAGCCAGAAATTGCTGGGCCATGAAGGCAGTAAATTTTGGTGAAAAGATATTGGCAAAATTTCCGCCAAGAAGAGAAACTGTCCTTCGCTAAAGGGCACTAGCAAAAAACTAGAGCTTCACAAAGTGAACAGGGTAACATGGAGAAACTAGGTTTGGACCCTGGTGAAGCTTTTGTCAGAGTCCAATCATCTGAAGGTAGTGTCATATCACCCATAATCTATGAATGAATTCCTGTTTATTATCTTTAACTATGATTAAGTTATTAGTACGAATGGTACACAATGCACTTCAACAGCACACATGCAATGCACAGTAACCTAATACTGAGTGTTGCCCTGCATTAGCAAAAATTCTGCAGGTGCAATTTTTAGCCCATTATGGTGTATTTCCAGCCTATTCAAATGAACAGGCTGTCCTAACAGTATGCGTGTTAACGTGTTGCCATAGTGCCAATGGGCCCTCATGGCTGATAAGCAGATACGTATATATAAAATCAACATCTCAAGAACATTTCAAGCCGCTACAGCTTGCACATGCATTACCATTGTGTTTTTGTTCTTCTCCTTGCAGTTAAAAGACCCTGACAGTCTCTCCCAGCTGCTGTCAAGGACTGCTGACGCTGAGTGCTACCTCTGTTCAAAACATCTTCAAATCAGCATTCTTTTGAATAACATCAGAGACTTATTAAGGATCTCACACAGTTCCCATAGCACTATTAAGACAATGCAAGAGTATGTAAAGCAGCTGCAGAAGTCACTTGGCTACATTACTGGACTTACTAGCAAACTGTCAGATTCTGCTGAAAAGCAAAAAAATAAATCAATACAACAAACTGTGACCACTGTGAAGAAAAAGCCTCACAGGACAGCATCGCTGAAAACTGAATGTAATGTCGTGGAAAATAAGAAAGACAGGCGAAAAGGCAATGGCAAGTAGAACGTGAAAACTAAAGGGAAACAATGCTGAGTTTTGTATGTCCAATTACATTTCATCTTTGCTTTAACAATTACTGAGTGATCATTCTCATAATTGTCATGGTAAACACATACCAGAATTCAACTAGGAATAAAGCAAATCGTATTGTCAATTGTGTACTCAATAAGTCAAATATTATACTTTAAAAGGAGAGATCAAGGCAAGCAGCTAAGTGATTGTAAAGGTTCAGACTAAAAAAAAAAATAACAAACATGTCGAACTTACCTGCTCTGTGCAATGGCTTTGCCCAGAGAATCCCCGATCCTCCTCTTCTTTGGTCCCAAACCAGTACTCCTGGCCCCTAGCCCCTGCTAAGTGATCCCAAAGCAAGCTGCTCGCTCTGGGGGCACTCGTGATTCCTCGCTCCTGAGCTGCCTCCTTGAATCTATGAGAGGCACAGAGCATGTCTCAACCCTGCCCCCCCCCCCCCCCGTTCCTTCCTCACTGGCTGTGATTGACAGCAGCGAAGCAGCAGCCAGTGGCTAATCGCTACTGTGTCTCAGCCAATGAGGAGAGAGAGACCCAGGAGAGCTTCTGCTCTCGTGCACATTGCTGGGCTCAGGTGAGTATAAATTGGGGGGGTGCACACTGATGGTTTTTTACCTTCATGCATAGAATACATGAAGGTAAAAAACCTTCCACCTTTAGAACCACTTTAACCACTTGCCCTCCTGAGGATTTACCCCCCTTAATGACCAGGCCTCTTTTTGCTACTCGGCGCTGCACTAATTCAACTGATAATTGCACGGTCCTGCAATGCTGCACCCATATGAAATTGACGTCCTTTTTTCACACAAATAGAGCTGTCTTTCGGTGGTATTTGATCACCTGTGCGCTTTTTATTTTTCTCGCTATAAACAAATAAAGACAGAAAACTTTGAAGAAAAACGCTATTTTTTACTTTCAGCTATAAAAAATATATAGTAAACTCAAAGTTAGTTATAAATTTAGGCCAAAATGTATTCTGCTACGTTTTTGGTAAAAAAAAATCCCAATAAGTGTATATTGATTGCTTTGTGGGAAGGTTATAGCGTCTACAAACTATGGCATAGATACTGCAATTTATGCCATTTTTTGCTATACAGCGCTGCGCTAGTTTAACGGACAATTGCGCGGTCATGAAATAGGGTACATAAATGAAATTTATGTCCTTATTTATTTATTTCAGGTACTTGTATAGCGCCGTCAATTTACGCAGCGCTTTACATATATATTGTACATTCACATCAGTCCCTAACCTGAGGGGGGGTGTACAATCTAAGGTACTTTTTTTTCACACAAATAGAGCTTTCTTTTGGTGGTATTTGATCACCTGTGCACTTTTTATTTTTGGCGCTATAAACAAAAACATTTTTGAAGAAATTTTTTTTTTTTTTAAAAAAACAATATTTTCTCATTTAAGTCATAAAAAATATCCAAAAAAACTAAAATTTTGTCATAAATCTAGGCCAAAATGTATTCTGCTACATGTTTTTGGTTAAAAAAAAGTGTATATTTATTGCTTTGTGTGAAAGTTATAGCGTCTACAAACTATGGTATAAATAATGGAATTTATACAGCTTTTACTTTATGACTGCTGATCACATTTCTTGAGGTGCTAAAATACCAGGATAGTTTTTGGAAAGTAGACACCCTAAGATATCTGCTGAGAGGCATATTGAGTCCATGTAAGATTTATTTTTTTCCACAAGTTTCTGGAAAATTACAAAAAATTTTTTTTTTTACACAAAGTTGTCATTTAAATGATTTATTTCTCGCACAAGCCATGGGTATATGTGGAATTACATCCCAAAATACATTCTGCTACTTCTACCGAGTATGGGGATACCACATGTGTGAGACTTTTTGGGAGCCTAGCCACATACAGAAGCCTGAAATCCAATGACCACTTTGAAAGCCTAAAGGTGCATAACTTCCTCATTTCACTTCCTCAATACCTTTAAAAAGAGGCATGGTGAGTATTTTGCAGATCTCATTTTTTCTCACAAGGTTTTGAAATATAATAAAAGAATAGAAAAAATGTTTTGTTTTTTTTTTCATTTTCCATAAACTTGTGGCAACAAATGAGATCTGCAAAATACTTACCATGCTTCTTATCAAATTCCTTGGGGTGTCTACTTTCCAAAAAGGGGTCATTTGGGGGGGGGGGGGGTTGGTGCTATCCTGACATTTCAAGGCCTCCGAAACTGTGATAGGTAGTCAGGAAGTGTAATGAGGAAATAAAGCCCTTTAAAAGCCTGAAGGTGCTTATTGGATTTGGGGTCCTGTACTTGGCTAGACTGCCAAAACATCTCTGACATGTGGTACCCCCATACTCGGGAGAAGTAGCAGAATGTATTTTAGGGAGTAATTCCACATATAACCATGGCATGTGTGAGCAATAAATTATTTGTGACAATTTTGTGTAAAAAAAAAAAATTTTTTTTGTCATTTTCCAAAACCTTGTGGTAAAAAAAATAAATTCTTCTATTGATTTAACATGCCTTTCAGCAAATAGCTTGGGGTGTCTACTGTCCAAAAAGGGGTTGTTTTGGGGGGTGGGGGCGTTTTATGCCCAGCATTAGAAGTTTATGCCACACATCACTCACTCTTCTAAGCACCTGAAGACCAAGCCTTTTCTGACACTTTTTGCTCACATGAAAAAAATCAGTATTTTTTGCTAGGAAATTAATTTAAACCCCCAAACATTATATATTTTTAAAGCAAACACCCTAGTGAAGAAAATGGTGGGTACTACATTTTTTTATGGCACATAGTACTCGCGCAGCGATTTTTCAAAAGCAATTTTTAAAAAAAAAAAAACACTTTTTTTTACTTTTAATGCACAAAAACACAATATATTGGCCAATTGTTTGGTAAGATATAAAAGATGATGGTATGCCGAGTAAACAGATACCAAACATGACATGCTTTAAAACTGTGCATGCCCCGTGCAATGGCGACAAACTGAATACATTTTTAATATCCATAGGCAATGCTTTAAAAGCTACCATTTTAGATTTACTGGCACAGGGTCAACACTTGTGCACACAGGTGTGCGTGCATGGGAGGGGCGAGTTGTTTTTTTTTTTTTTAAGTTATCTTGATTTTTTTTTATTATTTTTATGCAGGCCATAGATGGGGAGAAAAACTGCAGATTTTTCTTTTAAAAAATGAAAAATCGGTTGTTCAAGTGGCCGACGTTACCATCAATGGTAAAAAAAATCGGCCGATTTTCTACCTGTCTAGAGCCGGCAAAAAGTGTCCCTGCAGAGAGCTCTGCTATTTCTTTGACAGTTCTCTGACAGTTCCTTGACATTTATAGAAGTTGCAACAATGTATCTATTTGTTTCCATTTAGGATACAGATGTTTTTATTCGGAAACCAATAGATACAATGTTTCAACCGCTGTAAATGTCAAGGAACTGTCAAAGAACTGTCAGAAATAGCAGAGCTCTCTGCAGAGACACTTTTTGCTGGACTGGAATTCTTCTTATTTTCATCCTACTTCTTCTTCTTCTTCATCCTCATCCTCTTCTTCTTATTCTTCATCCTCATCCTCATCCTCTTCTTCTTCTTCTTCTTCTTCATCCTCATCCTCTTCTTCATCCTCATCCTCTTCTTGTTCTTCTTCATCCTCATCCTCTTCTTCATCCTCATCCTCTTCTTCTTCATCATCCTCATCCTCTTCTTCTTCATCATCCTCATCCTCTTCTTCTTCTTCTTCTTCTTCATCCTCATCCTCTTCTTCTTCATCATCCTCATCCTCTTCTTCTTCTGCATCCTCATCCTATTCTTCTTCTTCATCATCATCCTCATCCTCTTCTTCTTCATCATCATCCTCATCCTTCTTCTTCTTCTTCATCCTCATCCTCCTCTTCTTATTCTTCTTCATCCTCATCCTCTTCTTCATCCTCATCCTCTTCTTCTTCATCATCATCATCCTCATCCTCTTCTTCTTCATCCTCATCTTCATCTTCTTCTTCATCCTCATCCTCTTCTTCTTCCTCATCCTCTTCTTCTTCCTCATCCTCTTCTTCTTCATCCTCATCCTCTTCTTCTTCCTCATCCTCTTCTTCTTCTTCATCCTCATCCTCTTCTTCTTCTTCATCCTCATCCTCTTCTTCTTCTTCATCCTCATCCTCTTCTTCTTCATCCTCTTCTTCATCGTCTTCCTCTTCTTCTTTTTCTTCTTTTTGTCTTCCTCTTGCAGGTCACTGCTCATGCGCAGATTTTTTATCGGTAAAAAATCGGCCGATTTGCCCACTAATTGCCGCGAAAATCGGCCAATCGGCAAAATCGGCCGATTTTTTTCCAACTTTACCAAAAAAAAAAACCGGCCAAAATACCGAAAAACGGCTGACCAAATCGCCCACTAATGATCCGAAAATCGGCCGATTTTATTTTCGGCCGAAAAATCGGCCGATTTTCGACCCATCTATGGCCTGCATTACACTGTACCTTTCATCTTTATTTTTTTTTATCACTTTTAATGCTATCACAGGGAATGCAAATATCCCCTATAACTTCAATGGGCATTGTCATATATTCTTTTTTGAGAAATCTGGGGTCTATCAGACTCTGAATATCTCCTCTGCCCTTACATTATCTAATCAAACCAAGATCGGTGTGATCAGATGCTTTCCCAATTTTCAAATGGCGCTGTTTATATCCTGTGAAACTGAAGTGATGAAATGCTCGTAGCTTCCGAATTCTTAGACTATAGAGATGATTGGCACCACTCTGGTCTCCAATCAGCTCTATGGTCAGCTGGCAGAAACACCGGCTGCATTCTCAGGTTCCCCCGATGGCACGGGACTGCCCAAGAAGGCTGTGGAAGGCAGCGGGGCATCATATCCCGCTGCTTGTAAAAGCAATTCTGCAGCTAATTAGCCACTTGGATTGCTTTTACATGAAAGCCAATCGCCGGCTGAAAAAAATTATACCAGGATGATGCCTGCAGCTGTAGGCATCATCCTGGTATAATCATTCAAAGTCCAGTGATGTACCAGTACGTCACTGGTCCTTGTTGGGTATATACAGTTGTGTTCAAAATAATAGCAGTCAGACATCACTAACCTGATCAATCACTGTTTTTGGTAGAAATGATATTTCTACATGGCAAATAATTTACTAGCAGGTGCAGTAGAGTAATAGAAATCCAACAGACCCAACAGTCATGACATGCATGCTGCTGATTCTGTGTAATTGAATCACTAATTGAAAGGGGCATGTTCAAAATAATAGCAGTGTGGAGTTCTATTAGTGAGGTCATTCATTCTTTGAAAAACAGGTGGCAATTATTGCCCTTATTTAAGGAAGGAAGGCAGAAAATGTTGTACATGCTGGTTACAGTGCATTTCTCTCTGAAATTCTGAGGAAAATGGATTGTTCCAGACATTGTTCAGAAGAACAGCGTACCTTGATTAAAGAGTTGATTGGAGAGGGGAAAACATATAAAGAAGTGCAGAAAATGATAGGCTGCTCAGCTAAAATGATCGCAAATGCTTTAAAATGGCAACCAAAACCTGAAAGACGTGGAAGAAAGCAAAAAACTACCATTCGAATGGATAGAAGAATAGCTAAAATGGCAAGGACTCAGCCAACAATCAGCTCCAGGAAGATCAAAGGTGGTCTAAAGTTACAATTAGAAGACGCCTATGTGAAGCCAAGCTATCTGCAAGAAGCCCCCGCAAAGTCCCACTGTTGAAAAAAAAGACATGCTGAAGAGGTTACAATTTCCCAAAGAGCACATTGACTGGCCTAAAGAGAAATGGCGCAACACTTTGTGGACTGATGAAAGTAAGATTGTTCTTTTTGGGTCTAATGGCCGGAGACAGTTTGTCAGACGACCCCCAAACACTGAATTCAAGCCACAGTACACTGTGAAGACAGTGAAGCATGGTTGCGCAAGCATCATGATATGGGGATGTTTCTCATACTACGGTGTTGGGCCTATTTATCGTATACCAGGGATCATGGATCAGTTTGAATACTTCAGAATACTTGAAGAGGTCATGCTGCCTTATGATGAAGAGGAAATGCCCTTGAAATGGGTGTTCCAACAAGACAACGACCCCAAACACACCAGTAAACGTGCAACATCTTGGTTCCAGACCAACAAGATTGACATTATGGAGTGGCCAGCCCAATCCCCGGATCTTAATCCAATAGAAAACTTGTGGGGTGACATCAAACATGCAGTTTCTGAGGCAAAACCAAGAAATAGAGAAGAACTGTGGAATGTAGTCCAATCATCCTGGGCTGGAATACCTGTTCACAGGTGCCAGAAGTTGGTTGACTCCATGCAACACAGATGTACAGCAGTTCTCAGAAACAGAGCTTATACAACTAAATATTAATTAAGTGATTCAAAGGAAAGCAAAATCTTCAAACATTTTTCAGTTTATATAG